>NC_137563.1:10165201-10436463 GCF_963082525.1 Nesoenas mayeri | reverse complement strand
GCGTCTCCTCTCAGAGCGGGTTCAACCTCTTCCAGGCACAACCTGCTGAGAGAGCAAAGGGTCTGGGATAACCGCTGATTTTGGCAGGGGTAGAGGGAGCAGATCGATCTGACCAGGTCAGTGCCCCAGGGATCAACTTCAAAGCCACAAAAACCAAGGACGGAGCATCCGCTGCCATCTCTGCTGCACACCCCAGCTGGTGTTTGAGGGCAAAATCTGCCTGAGTGTGGCAGTGGCCAGAGAGGCTGCAGAGCGGAGAGGCCCATCCAGCGGTGCCCACGGTGGGACACTGCAGCTCTTGGTCTCAGGCAGGTTGAAAAGCCCTGTGTGGCAGATGTGGTCACTGTGAGTGATACAGAGCCTGAGGTTATCCCCAAAAATATGACCTGAGTGCTCAGGATGCTGAGCTACACACCAGAACTTCTGCCCTCGTCCTGCAGCCAGGTTGTGACACCCTGAGCTCAGGGATCTCTGCGGGTCATGCTGCTAATGCTGCTGCTCTGCTCTCCCCCAGCATCAACGTGGAATTACTCCATCCTTGCGCTTTCCTTTGTGGCCATGATTTTGGGTCTTCTCCTCCTGGCCATTAATGTTATGCGAAACAGGTGAGTCAGGGAAATTTGAGGGCCTTTTGGTGTGTGGTGGTGTGCAGAGACCCTCCCAGGCAGACATGTGGGTTGGGCAGGACAGCTGAGACTCGAGGCAGGAGCAAGCACTGAGTGACAGGGAGAAAAGCAAAGACAAACTCCGAAAGAAGGTTGTAGCATGGAGGGTGTTGGTCTCTTCTCCCATTGTAACAAGCAATAGAACGAGAGGAACAGCCTCAAGTTGCACCAGGGGAGGTTTAGATTGGCTCTTGCAAACAATTTCTTCCTGGAAAGTGCTGTCAGGCATTGGAACAGGCTGCCCAGGGCAGTGGTGGAGTCACCATCCCTGGAGGGGTTGAACAGACGCGGAGATGAGGTTCTCAGGGACATGGGGTAGTGCCAGGGCTGGGGGAACAGTTGGACTTGATGATCTTGAGGGTCTCTTCCAACCAAATAATTCTGTAAGTACAGGAGCCGAGCTCCCCAGCCTTTTCCCCTCTGCACTCCCATGCCATTCCCCTGGGCTGTACCGCTGCACAAGAGCCCTGCAGCTGAGGAGCAACTCACTGTCTTCTACAGCAAGAAAACTTATGCCTGGGTCAGAGCTATCAGCTTAAAATGAGAGAAGACGAGCTAATGTTACAAGTGTGCCATGCTCTCACTTCAACAATGGCTTTCTGGGTGTTATTGCCGCGCACTGGGCAATGTTCTCCAAGCATAAACCCTGCGCCTGTGTGTACTCAGACACTTCAGACCACTTCCATGATACGGTGCAGCTGGCAGGGTTTGCTCTCGGGGCTGAGTGGGGAATAGATGGATGTAACCGTCACCGGCGTCCAGACCTGCCCCAGATGCGGGCTGCGCTCTCTGCTTCACTCTGCATCTCCTTTTCATTCCTTCCCTGCAGGAAAAGGAAGATCTACATGCAAAGCCCCCAGCAAGCCGAGCTGGAGGCCAAGCAAGCCCTGGTGCCTGTGCAGGAACACAACCCGGCCAAACCACAGAAGCCGGAGCCCCCAGATCAGAAATCAGGAGATGTGATGGTCCAGTGGAAGGACGGGACCATCACATCTCTGTACACTGAGGCATCCGAGGATGCCATATAACAGCAGCTGATGTCAAACCATTTAGGCCCTGTGGAACATATTAGAATGTCTGAAGTCGTAGTGATGGAAGTTTAAAAATGCAGTTTAGCCTGGAGAAAGAGAGAAAACGAAAGCAGCAGAGCTGTACCAGCAGCAGCGGCTCTGGACTCAAGGCAAACCCATGCCTGACCTGTTCCAGCTCCTGATCTTCACCCACTGCTCCTGGCAGTTCCATCCTTCTCTCCCCACCCCCAGCTTCTCCCTCTCCCTCGGATTCCACAAACAGGTGGGAATTGAGCCGGGATGAGAGGTGTGATGGGGGGAACACCTTTCCTTTGGTCAGCTGGGGAACACGCCATCCCTCCCGCCAGGAAAACAGCCACAGTGAAGCGGAGACACTTCTGTTGTTTTCAGAAATCTTCTTTATTAAAATACTTCCCAAAGTGGTTGACTGAAATCCCCTATTTTGAATTTATCTTTCTATCCGTAAGGTCATATATATATATGTATATATATACAAATATACATGTGGATATTTTACTCTGCAGAATAACTGCAACTCCGGCGAGAAGCAGAACTTCTAACCCAATAAAGCAAATAAAACCAAATGCGCAGCCCTTGGCCCTGCTTGGGCACAGTGGAAGCCTGGTCTGCCTTAGGGTTCACTTCACACCCTTCACTGGGCGCACGTAGAAGCCATAAAATAATTTAAGACATTTTCAGAATACGTCAGTCTTTAAATAAAGGCTTTTCAGAGTGTGTCTTCAGTGAAGCATCTCTCATGGCAAAGCCTTTGAAAAGGAACATTATAGTGTGATTAAAAAAGCCAGCTATTTTGGTATGATTGATTTCAATGTGTGGGAATCGGTTTCAGGACACCTGAGGCCTTTAATCTGATTAAACAATATCTGCACCTTTCTCTTTCGGATTAATAAAACAAAAATTCCTTCTACTTATTGCTCGGTCAGGGGACCCGTCAGATGAATGAGACGGGTGCCTCTGTGCTTGATTAATGATTAATTAAGTCCCTCTTCCTGGGCTCACATCGCTGTGTGCCAGGTGCCCAGGCTGTGTGGGTGGCCCTGGGGACAACCCTTGCCCTCCTGGCCATGCCCGTGACTCCGGGAGCTGCCGAGATCTGTACGGAAAGCCACACTGGTCCCCAGTGCTGGTGGCAGGACAGGGCACAAACAGCTCAGCCAAGGGGAACTAGAGCCAGGGCGGGGGCAGGCAGAGTGATGCCACAGCTGATTTCAGACTCTGGGCACCCCATCTGCTCCCAAAATTGTTGCAGAGACAGGGACCACCATCCTGCAGCAGCTGCTGTGGTGCCCATGGGTCCGTCACGGCTGGTCTCAACCCTCGCAGGGGGACAGGGGTCTCTCATCACCCCTTTCACACCTCACAAGGACGCATCCTAAAATATCTTGAAGCCTTTCAGCAAGGTGAGCGTGGGAGCTTTCCTCTTGCTCTGAGCCCGCGAGGACTTGACGGTGACCAGCTTGGCCTGGGCCACCGAGGGAATCTCCTTGTAGTTGACGGTGGAGAGGGTGTTGAAGGTGCAGCTGGCCAGCCCGTGGCGGGCGGGCAGGGCCACTGGCGTGGCCACCGGTGTGGCCACCAGCGGGCAGGGACGCTCCTCGGTGATGAAGAGCGGCCGGATGGGCTGGCTGCCCTCCGCCTGCCGCCGCACCTCCCGCACCGCTTCGTGGAACACGTGCTGGACCCCCGCGAAGTCCTGGCACGCAGACACCTCGTAGAAAAGGCACCCGAACCTCCTCGCCAGGGACATCCCTTCGGCTGCAGGCACCTGCCTGGAGAGAGCGGAGGGGGATGGGTGCTGCATCCCTTGGGGTGCTGCAACCACCCGAAAAGCGGAGTGAGAGGTGCAGGAAGGAGCAGTGGTCCCACACCTGCATGCTGGTGAGCACCAGGGCAACACTCACTTGTCCTTCCTCCTTGGCCAAGCAGGGGACACAGCTCTGAAAGAGTTTTTTGCCTTTTTGGAAATCCCAGAGCAATGAGCTGTGCAAATCCCTGGGGAATTGTGCAACGTCTGTGCTGGGGATGTGCGCCGGGGACGTGGGGGGCTGGATGCCGTGGCATCATGTGGGAGGGAGTTGGGGCAGGTCCTTTCATGGGGAGGGGGAAGGCTCCGTGCTGGGAGCAAGGCGGGCCTCAGCAACACACATGGCTCAAGGACCCATGATACCAACACTCAGTACAGCCCCTAGAGTGGCACAAAAGGCCAGAAAAACACACCAGGGACATTGAGTCCTGGCAGCAGGGACAGGGGGTGACAGGGCTGCAGGGGACAGGGCACATCCAGGGGGGAGTAGGGAGCTGGAGTCAGCTCAAGGCCTGCCTGGGGATGGTGACACTGCCTTCATATGCAACCAAAAAACATCCCACTGAAAATACCAATGGGCTGAAAATAAACACATCAACCCCTGGGCAGGAGAGCAGGAACCTGGGAGGTGTGGGTGGACCTGGTGAATACTGACAAGGGGTGGAAAAACAGTCACAGAATCATTTTGGTTGGAAGAGACCCTCAAGGTCACTGAGTCCAGCTGTTACCCCACCCCTGCACTACCCCATGTCCCTGAGAAGCTCATCTCCGTCTGTCCAACCCCCTCCAGGGATGGTGACTCCACCACTGCCCTGGGCAGCCTGTTCCAGTGCCCAACAGCCCTGTGGGGAAGAAATTGTTCCCAAGATCCAACCTCAACCTCCCCTAGTGCAACTTGAGGCCGTTTCCTCTCATCCTCACACTTGTTCCCTGGGGGAGCAGAGCCCGACCCCCCCCTGGCTCCAAGCTCCTTTCAGGCAGTTCAGAGATCAGAAGGTCTCCCCTCAGCTCCTGTTCTCCAGCTGAACCCCCAGGTCCCCCAGCCCGCTCCCATCACACTTGTGCTCCAGCCCCTTCCCCAGGTCCGTTCCCTTCTCTGAACTCTAGTAACCACAAAAAGAAAATCACATTTACGTTTTGCATCCCAGCTGGAGGGATGGGGGGTGATCTGTGAGCTCTGGCCCCACACCCGGTACCTGTACTGCTCCATGTCCAGCTTGTTGCCCAGCAGCAGCACGGGGCTGCGGCGCTGGCAAGCCCCTCATGTGCCGGGCAAGGATCTCCAGGTAGCGCTGACAGCCCTCGAAAACTTTTCCGATTGTCGATGCTGTAGACAACGAGGAAGGCACTGGCCCAGTGCAGGTACCGCTCGCAGTTCCCGGGGCCGTCCTGGGGATGAGAGGAGCAGCTGAGCCCCGGTCCAGCCATATCACACCAAGTGTTTGGTGTCCCTGGTGCCTCACCTGGTCAGCAGTGTCCATCACCTTCAGCAGGACAGGCTGCTGGTCCACCAGCTCCTCCGAGGCGTAGGTGTCCTCTGCAAGGAGAAGGGTGGTTGGGAGGATGGGCTGGGGTGTCCCAGCTTCTCCAAAGCCAAGATGAATGCGTGGGACACCGTGGAAAAATATCATCCTTGATGAGGAGCATCCTCCACCTCGCTCCTTCCTGACACAATGTTATTTTGGGGGGCTGGGGGTGGGCAAGCCTGGCTGACAGCAGTTATTTCATACAATCACAGAACAGTTTGGGTTGAAGGGACCTTCCCAGCTCCCCCAGTGCCACCCCTGCCATGAGCAGGGACATCTTCACCAGCTCAGGTTGCTCAGAGCCCCGTCCAGCCTGGCCTGGGATGTCTGCAGGGATGGGGCATCCACCACTTATCTCCTGAACTGCCCCAAGTGTGGGGTCCCAAGGGAGAAGGAGGGAGGGAAAGGTGCCTGGTGCCTCCATTGCTGTGCCCGAGGACTCGGCCCTTGTCTCAGTGCCATGACCCAGTGAGATAAAGTGAGCGGGGGCTTGACACTGGGGCTGTTTCCTAATCAATCAGGCAAAAGGAGCACCCTCTGCTTTGGGAAGGAGCCATTCCCCTGGCAGAAAGTTTCTTTCTCTCAGCGAGCCCTAACAGATGTGTTTTGGAAAGGTTCTGATGTGGGAAGATGAAAAAACATTCCCAGAAAAGACTGGAGGAGGAAAGGATTTATCCTTCTTTCCTAAGAGTTGCTGAGTTATGAGGGGCTGAAGTCGGTTTCTGGACAAGGTCCATATCTCCCTAATGTCCCCGATAAATCATTTACGATCCCTCCCCGTGCCCTGGAGTTGGGCCTAGGAAAACAGTTATTAATTACTCAAACCAGTGGAAAAAAAAATGCCCAGAACCGCTTATTGCAAAGTGCAGACCCAGGGCTCTGCAACCCCCGCGCGCTCCCACAGCCCAACACCCCGAGAGTGAGCAGGAGGCATGAGATGCTCCCCAAGGAACCCCCAAAAATTCAGCGTTCAGGTTCCTTGGGGCGATGCGAGGAGCTGACATTCCCCCATGGGACATGCCCGTGGGGAGAGCGCTGCTCTTGCCTCTGTTTTTACAGGCGGTTTGGGTCAAATCCAGCCCTTCCGTTGTTTTTCATGTAATTTGGAGTGTTGTTTTTTTTTTCTCCTTAAATGCCATATTCGTGGGAAACGCGGGCGATGGGAAGGATGCTCCATGGGAGCTCATGAGGGTGAATTGGGGGGGAAAAAATGTGGAAAAAGCATCTTACCCAGGTTGGGATCATATTCGCTTATGAACCTCTTGGTTAGAAACTTCACGGTCAGGGCTGTGAGAGGTGAAAGAGGCAGGTGAGGTGGGTGTCCACCCCCCCGGCATGGGCCCCTAGCACCACCCCCCATTCCCCTGCCACCCCCATGGTGGCAAGTGACCCATCTCACCTGACTTTCCAGCCCCCTGGCACCCCAGGATGGCCACATTGCACTCGGTGAGGGGGCTCTGGGGGGGCCGCTCGCCGCTGGCTCGGGGTTTGCCGAACATTGAGGACATCCTCTGTCCTGCGGGAGAGACTGGGGGGGACATAGGGGGGTTGTCATGCCAGATTGGGCCCCTCTTGCTGCTTGGGTGGGGACATGGAGACCCTCTTGTCACCCAGCTCACAGGGTGCCCCAGCTTGGAGGAAACGGGGACACGTTCTCCATCACCATCCCACACCAGCAAGGATGCACCCCTCAGGCCAGCACCCCCGCTAAGCAAAAACAGGGAACCCCCCATCCCTCCACCCACCCTTCGCATCCCAGAAAGAGAAGAGAAACGCAACCTCCCACCTCAAAACCCCTCAACAGAGGGGACACGGACCTTGCCGAGGCCCCCGTGGCTGCCGATGGATGAAGCAGGCGGGGGCGAGCGTGACTCCCCCCTGCTCGGTTCCCGGCCAAACTCCTTGTAAGGAAAGCTGCTGTGCCGTGCAGGACACACTGCCCACCCTGAGGACGGTGCCCCCAACACAGCACACACCTGCCCCCCAAAATCCCAGGGACCCCCATCCTCAAAACCCCCTGTACCTGTGCTCGGCGACCACCTTGCCGTGTCCCGGCCCCTCGCTGAGCCCCCCGCGAGCAAACCCTGGTCCCGCTGCCCCTGCTGAGGCTGGCGCACTCATCACACCTCCCGTGGGCAGCGCAGCCACCCCCCTGCCCACCCAGTGCCTTCAGATGCATTTAAGCACAGACACTTTCTGCTGCAGGCAAAGGTTTTGCAGTGGGGGGGAAACCCCCTTTTCCTCCCAAAAGGCACGATCCAGAGTGGGGATAGGGGAGCAGGGGGAGCACTCACCGCCGCTGCCTGCACCCAGCCATCAGCCAGCATCCAGCGGGCTGGGAGCCCGAGGAGGTGGCGGAGGCTGAAGTCAGGGTTGTCATGGCAATCACAGCCGTTTGGGATGGGGCTCAGTGCCCAGGACCGCAGGATCCGGCCCCTGGGCCGGCCCCCAGGGGTGCTGAGGAGGGAGACACACTCGGGGCTGGGGGGGCAAAGGCTCCTCCGGGCCACATGGGGCAGCTGCGCTGCTGGGATTATTGCCCGTTAGCGCAGCAAGGATATTTTTAAACCCTCCCAAAATAGTCTGGGAGTGTGGAAGTCCCTGCAAGCCCCAGGGATGGGGAGGATGAGGAGGATGAGGAGAATGGAGGGGATGGGGATCGTTCCTCTGCAGGACACAGAGCCCTCCAAAGGGCCCCCAGCCCCCTTTGGACACAGATCAAGGGTGCTTAAAAGCAACCAGAGCTAAATGTGCTGGTTTAAGTCAGACACCTATCAGGATCAATGACAGCAAAACAACTGCAAAGCTTTCACCTTCTCCCCTAAAATAAGATTTTTTTGGGGGGAACACAACCCCAAGGCAACGGCTTTGTCATCACACGGTGCCCCAGGAGCTCCCAGCTGCTGGGATGAGGGGGTAGGGAGGGAGGAGAAAATAGACCTTTGGCTAGGTGTATTAAATTATGAATCATTATGCTGCTTGGCTTAAATCAGGCATTTAAAATAAAGAGCAGCTGCAGGTGGTGATGGGGGGAGCTGGGGGCCTATTGCTGGCCCTCCTTGGCACCCCATGGTGCAGGGAAAATGGGACTTCTAGCCAGAAAAACCTGCGAGCAGCACAGAAGTGGGCAAAGTGCTACAAATAACACTTTTCATCACCATCAGCCTCTCCATGAGTTCTGGAGGGGTGTCTCTGCCCACAGCTGGGCGTTATGGGGAACAGGGTGAGCCCTGTGGCTGGAAGAGACATTTTCAGAGGGAAAAGGTTTGCTGTGCATCATTTTTCTTGACGCAAGATCCCCAAATGAAGAGCAGGGAGTGCAAAACCTGTTACCCATGGGCCATCCCAGCATAAGCCATGATAGAACTGGGCATCTCACAACATGAAAGCCCTTGAGGTGCTGGAGCGAGTTCAGAGGAGGGAATGGAGCTGGGGAAGGGGCTGGAGCACAAGTGTGATGGGAGCGGCTGGGGGACCTGGGGGTTCAGCTGGAGAACAGGAGCTGAGGGGAGACCTTCTGATCTCTGAACTGCCTGAAAGGAGCTTGGAGCCAGGGGGTTCGGGCTCTGCTCCCCAGGAACAAGCGCCAGGACCAGAGGAAACGGCCTCAAGTTGCACCAGGGGAGGTGGAGGTTGGATCTTGGGAACAATTTCTTCCCCAAAGGGCTGTTGGGCATTGGAACAGGCTGCCCAGGGCAGTGCTGGAGTCACCATCCCTGGAGGGGCTGAACAGCCACAGAGATGAGCTTCTCAGGAACATGAGGCAGTGCCAGGGGTGGGTTATGGTTGGACTCAATGATCTTGAGGGTGTCTCCCAAACCAAATGATTCGATGACTCCACGATCCCTGCTGTGACCTGCTCTGGCCGGTGACCGTGGGGCTCTGCCTGGGCTTCGGGTGGGCAGCTGTGCTGGCAGCCGCCTCTGCAGGGCCCGGTGACGTGCTGGGATATCTTTAGCCCGAGGTATTTATAGGACACGGCAGCAACGTGGCGGCCGCCAGGCAGCTCAGTGAAGGCACCAAGGGGCGGTGGAGGCCGGAGGGGGCTGCGCCGGGGCACAAAGGAGCATCGGGGGCTGCCCTCCACCCCACGAGCCACAGAG
This sequence comes from Nesoenas mayeri, assembly GCF_963082525.1. Lineage (NCBI taxonomy): Eukaryota > Metazoa > Chordata > Aves > Columbiformes > Columbidae > Nesoenas > Nesoenas mayeri. Next base: position 10,427,313 of record NC_137563.1, on the reverse strand, counting down.
GATGACCCCAGAGGAGGAAGGCTCCCGAGCAGGGTCCCCAGAGCGGGTGTGTATCTGGGTGGAGGAGCAGTCCTTCTGGGTGGAGAAGACCTTGCTGGTGGAGAGCAGTGAGTATTTCCGCGCCCTGTTCCGCTCGGGCATGCGGGAGAGCACGCAGGAGGAGCTGGGGCTGGGGGAGCTGAGCGCCGCCGGGTTCCTGGCCATGCTGCGGGTGCTGGCGGGCGAGAGGCCCATCCTGAGCGGCGAGGAGACCTTCCAGGCGGTGGAGTGCGCAGCCTTCCTGCAGGTCAAACCCTTGGCCAAGTACTTGATCCACTCCATCAACTCTGACAACTGCATCCTGCTCTACCAAGCCGCCGCCATATTTGGGCTCCTGGACCTCTTCCACTGCGCTGCACTCTACATCAGGGACAGCTATGCCGAGCTGGAGGAGGACCTGGACTGTTTGTCTGCTGACCTTCTGGCCTATGTGCAGACCCTCCTGCCCAGCACCTTTGTGGCAGTGGGAGCCCACACACCCACCTTTGAGTTCCTGGAGGACCTCTCCAGGACCATCTGCTACCTGGACGAGGAGACCAACACGTGGAGGACCCTCTCCTGCTTGCCGCTGACCGCCAGCACGTTCCTAGCCGGCATGGCGACCATGGATAATAAGATCTACATTGTGGGCGGTGTCTACGGGGCCAGCAAACAGGTGGTGGAGAGCAGCTTCTGCTATGATGCCAATGCCAATGCCTGGAGCGAGTTCCCCAGCCCTCACCAGCTACGCTACGACGTCAGGCTGGTGGGCCACGAGGGTTATCTCTACGCTATCGGTGGGGAGTACGAGAAGATCTCCCTGAAGTCCGTGGAGAGGTATGACGTGGCCTCCAGCACCTGGACGTTCGTGTCTGACTTGCCACAGCCAAGCGCAGCTGCACCCTGTGCCCAAGCCATGGGGCAGATCTTTGTTTGCTTGTGGAAGCCCCTGGACACCACCGTCATCTACGAGTATGAGACCCAGAGAGATGAGTGGCTTCCCGTCACTGAGCTCAAGCGGCACCAGAGCTACGGGCACTGCATGGTGGCCCACCGCGACAACCTCTACGTCATGCGCAATGGCCCCTCCGATGACTTCTTGCGCTGCGTCATTGACTGCTTCAACCTGACGTCGCGGCAGTGGACGGCCCTGCCTGGGCAGTTTGTGAACAGCAAAGGGGCTCTCTTCACCGCCATCATCAGGGGTGACACCGTCTACACCGTCAACAAGATGCTGACGCTCCTCTACTCTGTGGAGGAGGAGACCTGGAGGTTCAAGAAGGAGCGGGCAGGTTTCCCGCGCAGTGGTTCCCTGCAGACCTTCCTCCTGCGGCTGCCGAGGCGAGATCATGATGTCGCGACATAGAATCATTTTGGTTGGAAGAGACCCTCAAGATCATCCAGTCCAGCCAACACAGGTGGTCCCCGTCCCATGTTGGGATGTCCTACTTGCGCGTGGCCTCGGCTCTGCACTCACTGCTCCTCTGGGCTCCGCTCCTCCTCCCCATAGCCATGCCCAGGTCTGGGGACGTGTCCTGTTGGACCTTGGAGGTGACACTAGGCCCTGTAAAGGCTGCAGGCAGCTGCTGCCTGCCCCTGCCTGCACCGTGTGACGTCCTACCAGACATGGGCTCGTGAGCCAACCATACTCAGAGCTTTGTGGCTTCTGCAGAGGACAGATACCAAAGATACGCAAACATGGGTTATATTTACTCTGCCTGCACTCTGAAGGTGCGTAGCATCCCACCTCCTCTCTGCTCCAATGGAAAATTGTTATTATATCCTGGAATTAAAAAGAAAGCTATAGAAAATCTCTGTGGTTTTTATTACTCTTGGATTTGTTTTGGTTTTTTTTCCCCCCCCATTTCTGAAGGAAAATACCTCCTGACAGGGGATCCACGTCAAGGCTGGATGCTTTTTCAGCTGCAGCTCCATTTCAGAGCCATACGTGGGAGCGGGTTCCCACGCGGCCCCGCACTCCCCAGGGAGGTCACGGCCACCACGGGGTCCTGGGAGGAGGAGGGAAGATGCGGGTGAAGGAAAACATCTCCTGGGCTTCAGGTGCTGGATGCACTGGGGGCCTTCTGGGACCTGGGAACCATCTGTCTCCCTGCCGCTACCTTCTCCTCCAGGCTTGTCTTCAAGCCCCAGCCCAGACCCAACGGGGTGGCAAGTGCTTGTGTTCATCAGAGGCTCATTTGAGCCAAGACAGGGTTTTTGAGGATGTGGCAAAGCTTGGAAATGCACAGGGTGCAAAAAGGGAAGGAGGGGAGAGAGCAGCACCGTTGTGTAGTGATGCCAGGTGTGCAGAGGTCGTCTCTGTCAGCAGAGCTCTGTAACCAGATGAAATGCTCTCGTGAGATGCCACCAGCCTTGTTGAAGTTTCTTGGCCCTCAACACCAGCTCTGGGGATGGTTGAAGAATGTGGAGCTCCCGTTTGTGACCACAGCGCTGCTGGGAGCCCTGCGGGGACCAGGGCAGAGCAAACCCAGACCCGGGTGCTGGTTTCCATCTGTGGGGCAGGATTTGGGCTGCCCATGGTGTCCCAGCCACGATGGAGCAGAAGGGAAAACCAGCTGAGATGCCTCAAATCCCTCTGCTACTGATCCTCGCTAAGTTCTCAGCACTTTCCAAACAGTTCCCACATTTGAGAGAAAAAAAACCCCACACAACCCAACCACAAACCAAAACAAACAAGAAAACCCCAGCCTGCGTCCACGGCCAGATCAAAATGCCACTTGATGTGCCTTGTCCCCATTTGCCCTGTGCCACTGGGCCAGGCCACCATCCCACTGTCACGCCCAGGATGGGGACCTCATCCAGTGGAGGCTTGATGGTGGCACAGGGGACACCAGGGGACTCTGACCCCATATTAGCTGAGCAGTGTCACTATCTTCGGGGGGATCGTTAGCAGAAAACCCACCAAGTCAGACCCTTGTTCCCTTCCTAGACGAAGCCGATTAACATTTCGTGCCGTCTTCCCTAAACTGAAAGCAGCACAGGGCAGCACACTGCTTTAAAACCATTTTAAGTTGAACAAACAGCTTAAACCCTCCATTAAAATAAAGTTCAACTAATTCTGTTACTAAAATATTTATGACAGGCTTCTGTGGCCAACCCTGGATGGCTGGACTTGGCAGGTTCTTCCCTCTGGCCCTGAAACCTCTCTCTCCACCTTCACATGCTGTTCTTTTGACAGTTTGAGGGTTTATGAAGATATTTGCTGACAAAATGCAAAAGGTTTTAAGATTTTTAAGTGTAGGAAAAAGCAGGTCTCAGCAGGCACTGGTGAGTATGGCGCGGATGCTCCCAAGACAGAAGGACTCTGTTTCATCCGTCAATCCAGACCATGACACAGAAAGGAACACAAGATAATTTTAGATATGCAGGGAGGGGAAAAAAGAAAAAAGATACAGGTCTTACCTCTGCAAACAGGGGGAAAAAGATGATGAGCCAGGAGCAAGCAAATCTCTTAACGAGAGGCTGCTCAGCCTTTGCACAGCGAGCGGGCACGACGCTGCACCAGAATTTAGCCCTCACTGTTACTGGCGCCGGCACAGCACCATTATCTTCCCCTTTCAATCTTCACGGTGTTTCCCCTGCCAAAGATTATATAGATCGTTTTGCCTCAAACTGTAATCACAGTTTAACCTTTCTGCGAGTTTCTTTTTTGAAGGTGACATCATCTTGGCATGGAGGAACGTCAGGAGAAGCTGTCTGTCCAATGGACTTGCCTTATAAGGGCCGTATCAAAAATAAAAGCTTGTATAACCAAGGGAAAGCTGGAGGAAAAAACAGGGCTGGGAGCTCCAAGAAGAGCCTGTGAGCTCCGCAAGAATGTCTCCCTCGGACATAGAAGGTGCCACATTTTCCTTTTTAACGTCATTGAAGACAAGAAGGTATAAAACACCCTTGGACATGGACAGGCTGGGAGACTGTCTGGAAGGATATGATTGAAAAATGGAACTAATGTAACTAATTCAGGATTTTCTCTGCTAGTTTATGCCGGTTGGCATTTTCACAAGGAAAGACACAAATACGTTTCAGAAGAACCTCTCCAACCACCTTTACTTAAAGACATTGCATCTGTATCTAATTCACAGGAAAATAAAATACTTTTTTGTCCATTATTTCCCTGCCAAGCCAAGAGGTGCATCCCGTACAGTGATCTGAATTTCCCACCCTCCATCCTTCAGTTACAGACAAAAACTCCCCTTGGGTATCCAGATTTTCCCAGTCCTGACATCTGTGCTTAACTTCATTTGGAGCTGCTGTGACCACTGTTGAGGGGAGCATCCCCTAAATTTTAGTGATTCAGGCAGAGCACGAGGGCAGCTCATCCATTCCTGGTCTCTGTTCTGATTTCATTAAATTCCCCGAGCACAAACCTTTGCATAAGCCATTTTTCATTGCACTGGATAAACTTCATGTATTTCTGGAGCATGGGCACTCTGTTTTCTTTCCCTACCCTCATTGAATTGTGTATTTTTCTCAAGTTTCTGGTTTAAAAGGGGAAGCTAATGTGATTGGACTGGATTTCAATTACAATATTCAACCATGGCTAAGTCAGCTGAGACTCTTCCCAAACAAAGACCAGGAAATGTTTTTGTAGGAGCCCTCAGTTTATATTAAAACCTCCTCTTCTCTTGATTTATATAAATCTTTAAAGAATCCATGTTTGATTGTGGTTGAAAACATGACACCCATCACCCCAGGCGGAGGGAGAAAACTGGTTTGGGTTTTGCAAAATCTAAGCTGAAGGCGGCTTGGATCTTCTTGTCTCTAATCTAAAGAGCTGAGATGATCGAGGGTAGAGATGTGTGGGTGAAGAGATAAAACACTGCTGCTATAAAACTTTAGTACAGTGACAAATATGTTTATAGAATCATAGAATCATTTTGGTTGGAAAAGACCCTCAAGATCATCGAGTCCAACCCTTAACCCACCCATGACACCACCCCATGTCCCTGAGAACCTCATCTCTGCATCTGTTCAACCCTTCCAGGGATGGTGACTGTCCATAAAATGAGACGAGACGCCACGCTGGTGCTTGGAAGGTTTGTGCCCGGTGAGTTGTGCTGCTCAGGTGGGGATGAAGCAGAAGGGTCAGAACTTCCCAACCCATCCGAGTCCTTTGGCGGCCCAGTCTGGAGCTGAGACTGGGCTCCAGAGTGCCTGTCACTGGGTTTTCATCACGAGCTCTTCCAGCGCTTTCTCCTTCTGATTCCCACAGAGCAAAAGAACTTCTTTAATTTCATTTTGCTGGAAACCCATATCGTTAAACTGAGCTAACAAATGCAGGAATTCAGCTGCCTGGAGGAAGAAGGAAAAGAAAAGAGTGTTGTTATCGTGGGGTTTTAAGGATGGATTTATCGCAGAGTTGCACAGGAACAGTGTTGGGTGACGAGGCTGCAGCCAGACAGCTCGGCCGGGTTGTGTTACCGCTGAAGGGCACTCCTGGCGCCACTGCCACAAGGACACGCATACCACTGCCAGCATTTGAAAGTGTGCCCTTACATCAACTTTTTAAATAAGAAATATTTAATGAAGTCAGCCTCTAGCTTCACCGATTCCTTATAAAGTTTAATATGAATTCCATGCAAGTGTTTGCCCGCTTTTTAAAGAGACCAGGGAAAAGCAGAAATTAACTTCTCCTGCTTCCCGCTTTGCTCAGGCTGGGCCTCAGCACCACAACATCTCCCGGAGCTGAGTCCTCAATACATAACCCCCACTTGACACCAGGACCTGGCCGCCCTGCCGCTGCCACAGCCCTGAGAGCCAGCAGTCCTCCGTGCCATCGGCATCATGTCAAACACCCCCAGCCCAAATTTCAAGCATTTTTTTCTCTTCACTTCCCCCAGGAGGAGACTGGTGATGGGGACCAACCCCGGTGTACCACCACAGTTCTTCTCCCTGGAGGGGGGCAGAGGGAGGCAGGAGGGAGCTAGCAAGGGCAGGTGGGTTCGATGTGGGGGATTCCCTGCGCAGGGGCTGAGCGAGCATCGAGCATCGTGCTTGCATGGTGGGGTGAGAAGATGGATGGAGTGACGGAGCAGGTGTCCTTCCCAGGGGGTCCCTATGGTGACATCTGCCACAAGAGCAGGCTCACTGCTTGCAGGGCAATGGGTCTAACCCACCAGGAGGCTGTGCGAGGGGTGGTGGAACATCCAACCCGCTGGAAAAGCAGGGCTGGAGGACACAGCAGAAATGGCCGTGCCGTGCCACCCTGATCTGACCTTTTTTTCCGAGTACTGGAACATTTCCATGGCCTCCTCCACCTGCCCTTCCTCGTAGCCCTGCTTCAGCAGCCGGTCACAGGCGCCCAGGTAGCTCAGGAACTGCACAAGGAGAAAACCAGGGTTAATCCAGCCTTGCAGACACAGGGTGCAACTGTGTTCAGGAGCCCACCTTGCCAGGGACAACTTGGGGGACAACCTGGGGCACAACTGTCCTGCTGACTCCTGTCTGATGCTTGGCCAGGGCAGTCTGTCTGTCAGCAGGACTCCCGCTGCAAGAAGACAGCGTGAACAAGGCAGAGGGAGGACAAGGAGCGAACCAAACATCTGAACCATCTGAGATACAAAGCGATGACCTCCAGGCTGGGGGGTGAAGCAGAGCCTGTCCTGCTGAAATGTCCACCCTCAGCTGACCCAGCATCCCTTTGATGTGCTGAGATTCGGGCGCCCGCGGGTTCGCTCCAGGGTCCAAGAACAAAACCCACCCCAGGGGAGACCCATGTGCTGTCATTACTGAAAGTAAACAGTTATTTTTGGCTTCCTTCTTTGTTCTTGGAGTGCTGACAGCACTATTCCCAATGCTGTCTTTTAAATACCACGAGAATCATTCACTGTCCAAAAACATATGGGACAGAGAATAATAAATGTAGTATACAATAGCAAGGGGAATAGAAACATCCCACGGGTCTCCCCAAAGTCTTCATCCAAGGAGAAGCTGATTCATATCTCCCCAGATCCAGAAGCGCACAGACCTCCACCCTCCCCAGCACCAGTGTAGCCAAGGAAAAGGATTCAGTAAAAGACCATAAAATACATGAAAAAGCCCCAAAAGTCCCTCAGACATTGAGTTGATGGGCTTTGGCTAAAGGGCAGACCACAAATTTTAAGAAATGTCAGCCTTAAAGAGCAGCTTATTAACTCAAAAATTAGTCTTTGGCCATTGCCATTCATAACCTGTTTTTATTTTCCTCGTTACTTTACTAATTAAACACCCCAGATCATTACTGTATTTTCTGGCTCCGTCGCAGTAGGGACAGCCGTGATGTCCTGGCAGCCTGGCGTGCTCTTCAAGCCCAGCATGAAATTGGTGCTGTTGTCAACTCAATGATTTTTATCATTAAAAAAATAATACGTATATATATCCCAAAGACTAAACAAAAACAGGTTTTCAAATACTATGACCTGCCAACCCCCTGGGTCTGGTACCAGCCCCACCAGTGCTCACTGGGGAGGAGGAGGAGGTGCCACTGCGCTCTTGAAGCTCCTTCTCCCCTTGTACCCCTCATGGATGCTCCTCATCACACTAAGACATGAAGTTCCTCCAGCATGGGCAGTCCTGGAGAGCTCGGCTTTATCTGCTCCACAGCCAACCCAACAATCTCCTCACAACCTGCTTGTCTGGGAAGTGACCTCCAGGCTCTGGTAGATCAGTCACCTGCTGATTTATCTCTTTCCTCCCTTGTTGCTGTTTGATATGATGTGCAGTGATGGAGCTTCTCACACCAAAGATGAGCACAAGCAGTGACATAAACGAAAATCCTCCTCCATTGGGTTTAATCTGCCATGTCCCTGTCCTGCTTTGGCTGACGTTCATCAGAAAGGCCCATACCCATGAGGTCCCAGCTTCGGGTTCTCCAACAACTGGCTGCTTAAGAAGAGCAAAGCCTTAGCACCCACCATTCCACCGACCTACCTGCACCACAGACTATAAGCTGCTAGCATGGAAAAAAACAACCAGCAAACACCATCAAAGACCCAAATGCTGATTTCATGGTGGAGAAACAGAGTAAACATCTTCCCAGTCTTGCTGCAGGGTTCAAGCAAGGTCTCTTCTCCCAAGTAACAAGTGATAAGACAAGGGAAAATGACCTCAAGTTGCGCCAGGGGAGGTTGAGGTTGGATCTTGGGAACAATTTCTTCCCCAAAGGGCTGTCGGGCATTGGAACAGGCTGCCCAGGGCAGTGGTGGAGTCACCATCCCTGGAGGGGTTGAACAGACATGGAGATGAGGTTCTCAGGGACATGGGGTAGTGCCAGGGTTGGGTTAACGGTTGGACTCTGTCTTTAGGGTCTCTTCTAACCAAAATAACTTTATGATTCTAAGCTAAGGGTGACACTGAGCCTCCAGGGACAGTGACTGGGGGGAGACAGGGAGACCCCAGCCTGCACTGCTGTGGACAGCCAACTCAAATGCTGACACCAAGGACACAACTTCAACAAGCGTTGCAGAGGCTCAGGGAGCCACCACTGGTGAGGACAGCTGATGCCACGCTTGTAGGAAGCGCTGAACACCTAGATTGTCACTTGGGGTAAGACAGCAAGTTCTTTTGGAGGAGAAAAGGGGCAAGAGCACCTTATGGTAGCACAGCTGAGCACAGATTTTGCTGTTATTATTGATTTCACAAGAGCCCAACAATCCATAGGAAGAGGCTCCCCACCCACACGTGGCCAGGAGGTGGCTGTCACCATGGGCTGTGTCCCGTGGTGACCTTCCTACTCTGTACCCCATGTTTACAGCTATTTGGGGATAATGATGCTGTCTGGCTGCAGCCATTTGTCACACCTAGCTCCATGGATCACTCTTGATTGATCAATGACCACTGATCAAAATGCAATGATCCATTTTTGGCTTAGCCCTTGGCTATGACATCCTAGATGATGAACCTCTAGTGCATTGGGACAACTAACCCTGTTTGAGCCTTTTAGAGAGGCTCCCCCACCAAAATTGAGAAGGCATCATCTCCTTAAGGCAGCAGACCTGTCTGCTCCATCAGGGTGGGCTCTAACTTGACATTGCAAAGAAATGGAGTGATTTTTGGCGACAATCTGGTGCTACAATCAATCTTCATGGCTGAAGCTGTCATCGTCACACACTGAAACCCCACGTGACACCAGCAAACAATGAAGAGCACCCACAGCTCTTGTTTATAACTGGAGCTGAAACATATTTTCCAGGAAGGTTTAGCCTAATTTGGCAGTTTGTACTTGTAAGAGATGCACAAAGCACTACGCCTGACGTTTTATATTGGGCATAAATGGGAAAGACGGGAACTTCCGGTGAAGAAGGCACAGGATATAAAGTAGAACTTGTATTTTGATGCATTAATCACCTCTCCAAGGGGCTGGGAGTCCCTGTGTTTGCACAGAAGGGAACAGACTGTCCCCATCTCCATCCTTAATAAGATGCACTGCTCCTTCATATGGAGACAGCAGTTGCTACAAGCCGCCCTTGCATACGAAGAACGTGGGCTGGGCTCTGCCCATCTCCCTCTGCCTGGATGAAACCTCTATGGATTAAAGAAATAAAGCTTCCCTTCCCACTTTGGCTTGCGACGACCCTCGCCTGAAACACCAGCGAGGGTCTGGGAAGGCTGGTCCAGCTGGGTGTGACTCAGGAGGGAGCCAGAAGCTGCAGGATGACTCAGAGCAGCTTTGTGCACCGACCAGACGGGTAAGAGCTGGCCCACGCAGCACAGGCAGCTCCCTGGGGAACAGGAAGGAGACTTGGTACCCAGCCTGGTACCCAACAGCAGCTGCTTGATGATGCACCCGCTCACACCTCTGCCCAGGGGCTGCTCCTGCTCCCTGGCATGACAGCCCGGTGGACATCCTGCTTTTTAAGCTGCAATCAAGCCCTTTCTCTCTCCGCAAAAGCTCCTTGGATAAATTAGCCTTATTAAATCCTCCACTGGGATGGGCAGCTCCAGCCCCAAGCTTTGCCAAGGCAGAGGGTCCGGGCCAGCAGCATCCCTCATCACACAGATGCTCTAAGCCCACCTGCACCACGGGAGGTTCGTCTGGACAAGCAGAGACTTCGATAATCGGGATGCAGCACAGCGGGCTCAGATGTGCTCAGATACCAGCGGCAGGAAGAGGTGGTACGTTAATTATTTTCAAGAAATTCCAGGTTATTATAAAGGGTTCCTCCAGACAAGAGGTCTGGGACCCAGCTGCAATGCCTGCATGGAGTCTCTGCTTGCTCCAACACAAGGAGTTTGTGTTTTGGAGAGAGCCCAGACAAATCTGCGAGATATTTGTACAGTCCTGCTCTGACAGGATGAGCCATGGCAATAATCACACGAATCTAGCAGCCGGGAAAAAATGATGTGCAAAAAGTTTCCATATATGGGGCCAAAATTTGTACTTCAAAAGGACACCAGGCTCCATACAACAGATTGAGCAGATAACATTACCCGGCCGCTAGTACTTGCTGAAAAGCTGTTGGTGACTCGTTGCTATTTTATTACAGCAGAAGCACAGACGTGATCTCATGGAAAACCTTGTCAGCCGAGGTCTGATACCAATGTGGGAAACCTGAGGCCACCTGAAGTCCACCCCAAGCAAGACAGCCATCCCTTTCTCCACAGAAATAACAGCTTTTCTTTACCAAGAGCTTTCCGCAGCACCGTGCCAGCTTCACCAACCTGACTTAAGCTTTGCTTTCCAGTCTTCTGGAGGGTGAGGATGGCTTTGCGAGTGGGGTAGCCCAAGGCGATCACGGGCTCGATGAGGTCTCGTTCCTCTTGGCTCAGCGCCGAGAGCAGATCAGACGCTGAATCCGGCTGGGATCTGTGGGAACCGAGAGGTCGCACAGGCGCGGAGGCCGGGGGGAGGCAGGCGTAGGGGCTGAGGGACTGCGAGAAGAAAAAAAATCAGCAGATGAAATGATGTTAAACAACTCAGGATGGAGCCATGTTTTCAAACCCCAGCAGTTACCTTGGTCTCTCCAGAAGAGGAAAGAATTCCCACACAGGGAACAAAACCCCCTTGGGCATCAAAGGAGACTGGGCTTAATTAAATCCAGGCTTAGCTATGGATACAGATCAGAGAAAACCGCACTTAGGCGGGTTCATCAGCAAGAGCAGCTTCCTCTCCCTGGGAATCCTGCTCATCTCCCCAGCTACAAATGTCATTTTTGTCCTTGAGCAGCCAAACAAGAGGCAGCGCTGCCTGTGGGCAGGAGGATGCTGCCCTGATGCCCCGTCTATGCCTGTGATGTTTAGCAGATTTATTGAGGTTTCTGTCCCAAACCCATCTCCTTGCACATAGAAACACTCGCACAAGTACAAGGCTTTAGTATTTGGCACAATCCATGTGTAACAGCAGCAGAGCAGGGTGGGCAATGGATTAGTAATTAGTTGCAACAGCTGTTTATTGTGTAGATACACAGGGGTGTTTAATCTTTCCTTAATTACCCTATGTCTAATGCACCTACATATAAATAACATGATCTTTCAAGTGCCTGATGATTTCAATTGCAGGTTTTTGGCAATTCATCTCCTAAATCTCTTGAGGTGTGATTTTTTAAAAAACATGGTACAATTCAGATTTAAGGTGATAGACAGCAGTATTTACTCCATCACTGCACATCGCTGTCTCTGTCAGCAAACAATTTGTATTTCTAATAGGATTATGAAATCTAAAGCTTCCTACTTTTAGGAAAAGACAGGCAGCCATCGCCACAGAGAAGGATGCCAATATTGCAGGAGGAGTCAGGCAAAATGCCCTTTTTCAGCTATATAACAGGGGGGCAGGAGGGCAAGGAGCACAGGGACAGGTAGAGAGGGAGACCCAGGGCAGAAGGGATGCAGAAACAACCCAGTTTTGTGCCCGTTCAAGCCCCGGCTTCTCTTCTGGGGCTGCCAGGAGAAGCAGCTGTGAAAGCTGTAAGGGGCATTTCCCCATAGACCCTGTTTATATCTGTTAGAGAGAGAGAATGGAAAGGAAAGAGGAAAAAAAACTTATTTGTTTTTTAAACTGTTTCAATTGGAAATCAAATAAGACGCCCTGCTTGTTGGGAAAAATAATGATGCTTTGTTAGGACAGAACAAGTAAACATCCTTCCAGAAAGCTCTGCCTGGCAAAAAAATCCCCTTCCTTCACTTCTTCTGAAATCTTGCCAGCAATTTCTCATGGGTTTAGTGTTCCCAAAGCCCCATTTCTGTCCCATGTTGCTGGCCAGACCACAGCAAATAGGACCAATTTGAGCCTCCACTTCCCTCCTGTCTTAGCAAAGGGCTACCAGAGGAAAACACCTCACCGGCATGGTGGGTTTATGCCGCTTGATAGGGGGCATCGGCGCGGCCGTGGCTGGAGGAGCTGGCACCAATGTCCCCAGAGGGAACACAGCTGGGGACGGCCCGTATGTGACGCTGCGGCTGGTGCGGTGCTGGGGGAGCTGCAGCGGGACCCCTTTGCTCTCCGTGGCTGCTCTGTTCAGAGGATGCACCAAAGCTGCCAGTTTCCTTCTGGCCGCTTCCAGCTCATTCTTCATGTTGTTAAATATCACCATGGATCTTCTCTGCTTGTTCGGGTCTGGGCTGGCTGGGTTGTGGCTGCTGTTCTCCGGTGAGGGCGCCAGCAAGCCAGGTGATGTCTTTGGTCGGGTCTGGTAAAAGCTGGGATGCGGAGTGACACTTCTCCCAGTGTTTCTCCTCCTGGAAACCTTTTCATCCTTGTCATTCTCTTCCCAGGAGGTCGAGGAGTATTCATCATCCTCCGAATATCCATCCTCCTCCGAGTGCCAGGTCTCGCTCTCGGTGTCGGACAAGGCAGCTCTGCCCTTGGCATGCCCGTAGCTGCCATTGGCCGCACTCAGGCTGATGCTGCGTCTCATCAGCGTGTCCCGTGCTCTCCCCGCAGTGCTGTCAGCAGGGTCCACCAGCAGCAGCCAGCATGGTGGAGCAGTGGGGACGACTTCGGAGGTGACCCGATGCCGGGAAGTTTGCTGCTGAGAGGCAACCTCGACCCAGTAAAGCACTTTTCTTTCCAGCGAGAAGTCGTGCTGTGGAAGAGCAAAAAGCAGCTGGTGAGGGCATCTGAAACCAGACCATGGAGCAAACCACATGCTTCATCAGGGCACCCTAAGGGCTGAGTCCTTCCCATATCGGCTCCTATTTCCCCGAGCATCAGGGCTGGCTGCAGGCACTAGGGCTGAAGGATTGGGCAGCACTAGCCTCATCCCTAGTGGGAATCCCCAAAATTTATACTTGAAAAAAATCTGGCTACAAAGTTATTATTATTTTGAGTTACATCTACAATTTTTTAATAAGTGTTTTATTCTTAGAATTGGTTTTGTGTCACTTCGGCTGCTGTGGAAGGGGAGAGCAGAGGGTGGAGGGTGCAGAGAGGAGGTTCGCGCATCGAGTTGAAGGCTACAGGCTGCTCCTAGGTTGGTGGCAGAGCTCATTTGTGACCCTCATTAGTGGCACCTGGTAGAGCCACCTCAGGCATGGGGGCTCAAGAGCCACCAAGCGGGGAGATGCCATGTGGCTGTGGAGTCCCTGGTGGTGCTGGGGGCTCAGCCAGTCATGGAACAGAGTCGTCATTTCCACATAGTCTGGCTTAAAATATAAACGTGTTTGAGACTGAAATCAGGGTTTTCCTGGAATAAACAAGCTTTGCCCGTCCCAGAGCTCTCCAAACAAGGTCTCCTCCGGACGGGCAGGCGAGTACATTCACAGCCCAGGAATGCTGTTTTTACTGCTCCCTGCCATGGACCTGAACCAGCCTCCCTGAGGAAAACACCACCACGTGCCCCGACAAGGAGCAGCCCGGACCACCAGCACAATCACTTGGCTTCAGTGGGGCCGACATGTCCCCAACAAGGGAGAAACATAGGGCTGGGGTAGGAGGGGTGGTGGAAGTACCTCAGCTGGTCCGTGGGGACACAGACAATCACCTGCCTTCACACAGGTGGCAAACACGTGCTAAAATTTCCTTCAAAGAAATTGCTTATAATGAACAACATGGTGACTCCTCCTGTTAAACCCATCCTGTGGATTTGGGATGTGCTATTTTTGGGGAGGCTGAGCTGGCAAAAAGCCAGATCTGAGGTTTACTGACGGTTCACCCATCACTGGGAGTGAGCAGAGGCTGTTTGGGATGGCCCAGCTCACCTTCCTCCATGAAGTGCACTGAGCCCACCTACGGGTGAGACTATTTAAGGCTAAAGACACAAAATATTTCTGAAATTGTCTTCGACTGCAGCAGTGCAAGTGCTGCCCATAAGCCTGGAGAGCCAACGCTGTGCTTTCAGGGCAACTGTCCAGGGAAAGGCTTCCTACCCGGTTCCTGAGCACAGATTACTCTGTCAGTCGTTGTGCTGGGCTTTAAAATTGGTGACAAAGCTGTTACAGCAATAGGTGTAGATTCAAAAGCAGTTTAGGACTGAGCAATGGGGCAGATCACAAAGTGTCATAGGATATTATACAGCTTTTACGTATACATATGTTGCCAGCACAGGTAGCATTGCCTGCTTACATCTCCTACATTTATTAATAAATATTTAATAAATATTATTAATAAATTAGATGGTGATGATTCCACAACAGAAAGCAATCCCAGAACAGAGCCTGAAATTTTATTTCCTATCCCAGAAAGACCCAACCCTCCTGCTTGGATAGCATTAAAAAAAACAACTCCAAATTCAACCCTTCCTCACTCTCACCCACCACAAACAATCCTCACCTCCTCTCACCCCTGCAAGCAGCCAATTAAAAGATCAATTAGGAGGAGAGGTTTTCCTTCCTTTCTTTCACAAGAAAAGGTAAACATCACTGACATCCCTTTGAGCATCCCTCAGAAGCGAACCCACGTGTGGACACAAGCAGAAGAGACTCACCATGGTGCTCATGAGGATGTCAGCGCAGTCGGGGAGGTCGATGGCTGGGGCGGTGAATAAAGTGTTTTGTCCCACTGAGTCCCCATCAAGGCTCAGGGCTGTCCGGAATGGAACTTCATCCAGGTAGCTCATGGCTGCTGCCTGATTTCTTGCTGCTGGAGGAGGGGATGGAACAAAACTGTAAAACGCAGGAATAGCACTTTTTAAGATAGAATCACAGAATAATCAAACTGTTTTGGTTGGAAGAGATCCTCAAGATCATCAAGTCCAACTGCTAACCCACTCCTGGCACTACCCCATGTCCCTGAGAACCTCATCTCTGCATCTGTTCAACCCCCCCAGGGATGGTGACTCCACCACTGCCCTGGGCAGCCTGTTCCAATGCCCAACAGCCCTTTGGGGAAGAAATTGTTCCCAAGATCCAACCTCCACCTCCCCTGGTGCAACTTGAGGCCGTTTCCTCTGGTCCTGGTGCTTGTTCCTGGGGAGCAGAGCCCGACCCCCCCTGGCTCCAAGCTCCTTTCAGGCAGTTCAGAGATCAGAAGGTCTCCCCTCAGCTCCTGCTCTCCAGGCTGAACCCCCAGGTCCCTCGGCCACTCCCATCACACTTGTGCTCCCCTTCCCCAGATCCATTCCCTTCTCTGAACTCACTCCAGCACCTCAATGTCCTTCTTGTGAAGGGCCCAAAACTTGATTAGTGAAAATAAGCTGGGTGGAAGGAAGGAAAGATGAGCTATTTCCAGTGACACCAGTAAAAGGAACACAGCCCTTAGAGACACTGCCAGCTGTGGAAAACCCGCTGTGTGCAATGCCCACATTTGCAATATCTTAACAACTGGTGCTGGGAAGATTTTTGTCTGTGTGTACCTCACTACTTTCCATCCCTCCCCCTGTCTCTCCCTCTCCCTCCACTGCCCATCTCACACTCCTTTTCCCAAGCTGGGGACACACTAAGCACTTTTTTCAAATTCCAGAGGCAGAACTGCAGCCTAGGAGGACACCTGGCAGGTCTGCTCTCCCTGCGTGACCTGAGAGCAGCTGTGGTCACAAAGTAGGAGGAGGACATCCCCGCCAGCGCCGCATCGGCTTACCTAGAGCCGAACATGTGCATCAGGCAAGCTTTGGCGTCAGAGGGATGTCAAACGAGGCATTTTAAGGCCAGATTAACTTTTAAGAACCATGCGGTGTTGTTTTTTAGATCAGGAATAGCAAGGGGAGAGAAAAATTTCTTATGAACTGGGAACAGCGGCATGGAAAATATTACCACAATAGCGTAAATGTCTCAATTTAGTAAAAAGCCACCACTTGCTGCATGAAGCCCCAAGTCCTCAGCTTCCCAGCAATGACAACAGGCAAAATAACTTCCTATATATATCGTCAGCTGCCAAGAGCTGATGGTCAATAATCCACTGAGCTCCAGCACCTGCAGCCTTGTGCCTGTTCATCCCAAAGAAGTGCAGGACTCAAACATTAAATACTTGGTGTGACATCTCTTGGTGTTTTTACTGATATTTTTTTTTCCTTTAAAAAGAAGTGACTTCTATGACAACACTCCGCAAAAAGAAAATAAGATGAATCTATCAAGGAAAGCTGCAAAATGCAACAATAAAGGTCTATAATAGGAAATTTCATTCAAGGTAGTTTCTTATGTTAGCAAAGGACTAATAAACAGCTTCCAGACCACAAACAAAAAGCAACACGTGCAATCACTCGGTGCAACTCAGTTGGTCTTATCAGAATTACCCAGGAGTGACGCCAGGAGCCGTTAATACCCAGGGCTGCAGCGCAGGCAGAGCCCGTAACCAGCTTTGCAGGTCCCGCACGTGTCCTGCTGCCACGCGACACACACACTGTGTGCCAGACCATCTGTTCCCAGCCTAAGAGGGCTCAACCTAAGTTATGACCCATGGCAGCACCCACAAAGACACTGTCTGAAAACATCTGTAAGAGAAGCTGCCTGCCCCCACATTTGTCCCACTCCTCTCCCACGCTCCTCACAGCTCATGCTGTACATCAGCTCTTTTCAAAAGCCGTGTGGCACAAAGGTGCAAAGGAAAAGAGTATTTCATTGCCCGTCAGCTAAAATACCTTTGTTTAGTTTTAAATCCCACTTTACAGGATAGAGATGGGTAGTGGACATGCCTGATGCCACCATGAAGAATATACAGAGATTATGATACTGTATCTCGCTGTACTTCTTAAAAACCGTGCTCTAAGAAAGGCTCTCACAAGTGTTAATTCCCAAAACCACTATTTAGAAAAAAAAGAAAAGTAGTACATTGGGGTGAGGAGCGATGACCACAAAAATGCTGCTGGACAAGAAATAAAAGAAGGTCAGTGGTAAACATCAAATTTATATCAGAAAGCAACTTCTCCAAGGGTTCTGACCTGCCTGCTTTGCCATCGAAGATCTGGCTGGCAAAGCAAGCAGCTCCTGTCAGGAGGAAGATGCTCCTTAAAAACATGAGAAATCCCAACTACACCAAGACCAGGGCAGGAACAGGATGCAAACTGGGGAACTCCCAGCCAACCCCTCTTTTCTTCTGGGCTATAATATTTTTTTTAAAACTTAAAAATAGTAGGAAATACTGTGCCCAGGCAAATTTGAACCTTAAATCTGAATACACAAGAGACTATTTAAGAATTAATACCACGTCTTCATGAGTTAAGATTTTAAACATTCCCCTTCCACCTGTGGCTTCGACATCTTCCTCACTAAAATTATAGAAAATTTTAACACAGATATCATCAAACAAAAGCAAATATGTAGAACAAGCCACAGAAAGCCTGAGGGATTGAAATACACCTCAATGTACCTTATCCATTGGCATTTTAAAGTCATATTTTTATTAACAATATGAAGTTATCCTTACCATCAGAGGAAATCATGGAGCCCCTCTCGCAGGGCGGGGAGAATGTGGCTGCTTCTGCACTGCCTGCGGATCTGCTGCTCAGTTCTTTCAATTCCTGCAGTGCCAAACAAGTGTCTGACTTTGACAGTTTTAAGATTATCGTAGCTTAAGCGGTGAGCCCATCCCATCAGACATGCTGATGGGATAAGAAGCCTCACTAATTAAGCAGAGAATCCTCCAGTCATTGAGCTTCCTGAACCGCAAGTGTTGATTCTGCTATTGTTTTTACGCTCTTTGAAACTTCACTTTTTCATGAGGTAAGAGCCCCCTGAGGATCTGATCCGGACACAGGTCTTGGAGTAATGAGATGGTCAAAGTGACAGGAGGATGTATGGACGTGTAAATCAGAACCTCCACAGGACTTCATGGTAATTTGTATTTTGGGGTGCTATAAGTAGGCGTTATACACAGGAGCAAGACCTGCAAACTTCTGAATGCAGATTAATTCCAACTCTATTAAAAATTACTAATTTGTGTGTTCTTACTAGCAGAAATCAATGCAAAGCTTCAACCAAGAAACTATTAACATTATACATAAGGCCCAAATGTTGAATTTTGGCAAGTACACATTCCCTCCTCCATGAATTACACGCTGTAAGGAATTGGGGAGATTAAATCCATTCCCACACACTAGGTCTAAGCAAGAATAATGACCGCAGCTCTGGGAAGATGCCATGACAATCTGTGCAGAGCAGCAAAGCCTCAAACCCATATGGCCAGTTACTCTGTCAAGCAACACAGACGGCTTTGAAACCAGCCGCCTCTGTCACCTGGTAGGAGGGAGAAGTTCCTTCACACAAACCTTTTGTCAGCAACTCTCTTCACATTGGAGTTGTATTTGATGCCAAGTACTAGAACAAATCTCTCCCTCGGAGTAAAAATGCTTCGAACAAATAAAAACAAATCCATTTTTGTCTGTTTATTCTGTACAAAAGAACAATTTACAAAATAGAGCTGTGTTTTTTTAATCAAATATTATATCCATGATCTGTCCCTACACAAAAATAGTTATAGAGGCAAAACCAATTACAGTAGCTTAGACTTGAGATTTTACTGTTTTTTTTCCAGCAGGCTTATTAATCAAATTTATGTGTGTTCACACGGCTGTCTGACCTATTTCACCACAACTGGGAATTTTTTCCATGTTGTGGTACCAGTCTTAGTCCACAAAAGTAAAATGTCAACAGCTGCTTAAATCAACTTTGAAAAACCTTGTCTTGTTTTTACTTCAGAATTTGTTTAAACTTGTAACAGGTTTGTTTCTACACACAAAAATATGGAAACTATTTTGACAGTGATGCCTGATATGCTTCATTTAAGAAGAAACACATATTTACTAATGATCTCTTTTTTATTTTTTAAACTTCTTTATTTCTAGAGATGTCATCAACTGGATTTATGTTTACAAAGATAAAAGCCACTAAAAATAGGATGTTAACACTGGCACAAATACCCTTGCTGGCAACGTTTCTTTATAGAGACTAAGACTTTTTAAGAAAAATTCACAGCAGGATTGTAATTCTGTACCACAAGATGTCTGGCAGCTCTGGGCTTGCTCAGGTATTTCCCTGCAGAGTCTGGTGGCAAAAGCAGTTTTTATTCTTCAAGATAATCCAGCACCTTGCTACTGAAACAGAGGATGAGACTTCCTCTTCGGACATTTATGCAGATAATTGTAATGAAACGTTCTTCCAATGTTAAAATAATTTATTACTAAGTTATCTGACAGCAGTGGCCCAAGTGTCATTTGTGGGGAGACTGGGAAGGACCCATCCTGGAGGGATGCAGCTTCCTTCAGGGTGATCGGCTGGCACCAAGTACTGGTCCCACTCATGCCTTTAACAGAAAAAGCCATGTTTGAGAGAAGAGCTGGTATCAGTTTGGTAATAAGATTTATTATACACTCACATTATGTATTTTTTCCATACTGATCAATGCACAACATGCTGTAAATTGTAATCTGAAACTTGTTTTTCAAAACACAAACATGAAAATTACATGTACTGTTATATTAAAGACAATGGTAATGCATGGAAGTGCACTCTGCCTCACGTGGGCATCTGCTGAGTACAACTCTACCAAGCTAGGAGCTTGATCCTTAGCTGAAAAAACAGGAGAATTCATTGCATAACCATATTTGGAAGCTTACAAACCAAATGAGACTAGTTTTATAAAGTCAACAAACAATACTTGTCAGCTTTGGTAATAAAATAAAGACTTTGATTTTACCTGATCTGGATGAGAGCTGCTACAGAATGCTCTGCCTGTAAGTAATAGTCTCGGAAGGGCTGCAATAGATGGGCTAGAGGAAATTCATCTGTTAAAACACAAACGCAGAAATTGTTCAATAAATCAGAGACACTGTTGATTCTAGAAAGCCTTAGAAGCCCCAAATTTGCCAACTCATTTGCTGCTCCCCAGCTATAACTTGAAATCTCTTCGCTATATAGTAAAGACTATTTACATGTTTTGCACGTCTCCTCATCCTTAGAGCTGTCAGAGGCAAGACAAGCAAAACTTTTCCTTCCTCCATCCCCTAAACAAGAACATATGGACCCTGAAGCTTTACAGACAAATCGTACTTACCACATCACCAGACTAAAGCATCTGTTGGGTGCTGGAAGTCTCCAATCTATTCTGTTTATTCTCACTTCAGCTTAATCTACAGCCTTTTCTTGCAAAACATTACGAAACGGGCTTGAGATACACTACAGTCTATGCTGAAGAGCTAAACAGTTTCTTACATCACATTTCAAGAGTACACTACACTTATCCCAGCTTCTCCTCAGACCATTAGTTACTCCAGGGGATTATTTCTTTCTCAACTATTTTCATGCCTGCATTTTAAACCCAGTATCTATGAGATAGGGGAGTGCTGTGGAAAAATCTGTCATGCAGAATTTACCTGGGTCCCCAAACAGCTTGGAATCAATTTCAAGTTTCTGCTGCAGTAGTTTTTCCCTTTCCTTCTTCTGCTTCTTTTCCATTTCTCTCTTCCTTTCCTCCTCCTGTTCTCCCTCCAACATTACTCTCAGTGCTCTCTCCTCAGCCTCATACAGCTCTGTGCGATTTTTAAGCAGCGTTTTGAGACTCTCCACCTGATTTTCAAATGCTTCGTCTGCTGAGGGGGGTGGACAAACACCTAAAAAGAAGGAGAATTAATTTAAAATTTTCGAATTCAGAAGGGGCTCTGTCATCAGATGAGACAGGGGAGCTGACAAAATCTCAGAGGAAGGTGAGCTTGACCATGAGCAGTGACAACCATGTTACTGGAATAATTCTTCTATCAAAAAAGAGATTGGAAACGTAGGAACGCAACCACTGTATTCAGTGTTTTATAGCTCTTCTTGCACAACAATGTAACTAAAATGACTAATAAAGAACAGCTTTTTCAAGCTGCACCTTGCTAGTCAGCACAAGGCGGGTTCATCCTTTTATTTCCTGTGTGTGCAATTAAAGAAGCCTGGTAAAACCCTCACAACCAACCTTTCCTGCCAGCGGCCTCTTTTCTCAGTTTCCGAAGCTTTTCTAATGCATGCAGGATGTCCACCATCCTCTTTGTGTCTGCTTGCTTCTTCCGTACTTCAGACAAGACACTATCAGCTGCAGCTTTAAGTTCTTGTTCCTATAAAAGAAAGAATAAACCAGGCAAGACATGAGATATCCCACATAGACAAGAAAAAGTTGCATCAAAAAGATGAGCAAAGCACTGGAGGTCAGATTATCTTCCTAGTAACACAGCTGTAGCAAGTAAGTCAAACATCCAGCCTTGCCTTTTTATAAAAAAGCTGAAATGCAACAGACTTCAAGAAACAAAACAAAAACGCTGAGCTACTCACAAATTTGGGCCAAATAGCTTGTGAATTCATAAAGCCTCATAACCTTTAACCACAGAAAGTTAGGAAAAACATGGGATAAACCATCCTGATTCTAAAGTTCAGGAATTCGAGATCATTAATACAGCACAGATTCAACACAAAACCTTTTTCAACAGCTGCTCCGTACCAGCCCAGCAACAAACCTCGAAGGGCAGCACTTCAGCCAACAGCCAACACAAAGGTGCCTACAGCACTTCCCAGCAAGACTGACTTGGGGTGGCTTGTTTGGGTTCCTTTTTTTCCTGCTTTAGAGTTGTTTCACCTCCTGGTGAGACCGAAGAACTTGCAAACAAGCACCTTTACAAGGATGCAGGCTTATAGCTACCAAAACAGTATATCATTCTGGTTGGGAGAAAGCCTCAAGATCATCAAGTCCAACCGTAACCTAACTCTAGCACTAAACCATATCCCCAAGAACCTTGTCTAAACACTTTTTAAACCCCTCCAGGGTTGGGGACTCCACCACTTCCCTGGGCAGCCCATTCCAATGCCCGACAGCCCCTTCTATGAAGAATTTGTTCCGAGTGCTGGCAGCCGCAGGGTGGCTGTGGGCAGCATGGGGCCAGCTGGCAGCTCAGGACCAGCGAGGAAAACCTCCACCCGCAACCGAGAGCTCAGCAAGCGCTTAAACCACAACTACCCAGGTGAAAAGGTGAGCAAAGCGGAGGTGCCCACCGAGGCTCTTAAGGAAACAGCGGGGCTGCAGGCCTTGCAAACATCATGTCCCCAAGCAAACCGAACCCACGCAGCACCCAGGTGGCACCGAGGGGGCAAAGGCAGGTGTCAGCCAGGAGAGGCTGCATGAGGCCGTACCCGGTTCTTCTCCTCCACCTCCTGGATGCACTTGGCTCTCCACTGGTCGATCTTGGCCTCCCGCTCGGCGGCCCGGGCCGCCTCCTTCTCCTTGGCCGCCTTGGCTTCTTGCTTCCTCCTCTGCAGGCGCAGCCTCCTCTTCCTCGCCCTCTCCGCCTTCCTCCGCAGCGCCTCCCGGTAGCCGGGCTCCCCCAGGGGCCGCACGATCTCCCGCAGCTCCTGCCGCGCCGCCTCCGCCTCGTCCCGCACCTCGGCCCAGCCCGCCTCGTCCCCCTCGGCCTCCCGCCGCCTCAGGGCCCGGCAGAGCGCGGCCAAGCGCGCCACCGGCCGCAGGGCCCGCACCGCCAGTTCCCGGGCGCTGCTGGGGCTGGCGGCGGCGGGAGGCGGCGGGGGCGGCTGCGGAGCGGCGCGGCAGCGGCCCAGGAACTGCGACAGCCACAGCTCATCCTGCTGCCGCTGCGCCGCCGCCGCCTCCTCCTCAGCGAGCGGCCGCGGCGGGAACGGAGGAGCCGCCGGGAAGTAGGAGCCGCCGCCCGGCGGGAAGCGCGGCGCCGCGTCGCCCTCAGGCCCGGCCGGCGGCAGCGGCGGTAGGAGGAAGGGAGGGGGCGCCGCCGCCGCGAAGGGCCCCGGGCGGGCGGTGGGGCCGGGGAAAGGAACAGGGGGAGGCGGGAAGGGCCGGAACGGCGGCGGCGGGAAGCGGCCGGCGAAGGGAGGCGGCTGCGCCATGTCGGCACGTCAGCCCGCCACAGCCGGCGGCAGCGCCCCCTGGCGGCCGGGAGGACCTGCCGCCGCCCGGCCAGACCTGCCGCCGCCCGGCCGGACCTGCCGCCGCCCGGCCGGACCTGCCGCCGCCCGGCCGGACCTGCCGCCGCCCGGCCGGACCTGCCGCCGCCCGGCCGGACCTGCCGCCGCCCGGCCGGACCTGCCGCCGCCCGGCCGGACCTGCCGCCGCCCGGCCGGACCTGCCGCCGCCCGGCCCCGCAGCTTCATCCGGCTCCATTCAAAAAACACACAAACAAACAAACAAATTCCAAATATCGTAAAATTTAAAATTGCGGGGGATGAGGTCAGGGATGACAACTCTCCACGGCTCGAATATTCGCTTTGTTTTATTCAAACGCCAGAGGTGAAGTACAAACTGTAGTTAAACGGCATTTTGTTTCCTTAAAAAGTTCTTGGTTACATTTGTTCCAAACAACTTTCAAAACTAAGTTGTTGAAGGTTTCACCTAGAATGTTATTTATTTTTTTTAAATCCATTAAAAAAAAAAAAAAGATGAATTAAAGGATTCAGAATTAAAAGCAGTTATATGTTTTTCACTCTACAAAAAGGAAAGTAAGGATGCAGTTACAGACAGTTCACCACAAATTCCCATTTTGAGGGGACTAAGCTTCTCCTAGGAATATCCTCAACTCAAAATGCAGCTTTTTCTGAACCATTAGTGGAGCATTTAACCTGAACAAAACCCACCCTGAAATCCTAAGGGAAGTATCTGTTGAATCTGGCTCCAAGCGTGGGTCATGCTGCTTCAAGGTAAAAACACGAGTATTACATAAAATTTACATGACAAAATATTAACAACAAAAATAGGGTCCAATCCTTTCCTGTCCTAAAGCATCCACTAGACTGAAAAGAACGATTAAAGTTTTTAAAATTTAAATTCAAGCTATTTAAATAAAAGTCCACATATCACTGAAGGACAAAACAAAGATGTAAGCGACAAGTTTAATTCCTGAAACAAATCAAAACCATACAGGTCCTTAAGTGTTTGTTTTACAAAGACTTTCCTAAAGGATTAAATTCATTTTGGTGTAGAACAGAAGGAGGGTTGTTTTGTGGTGAGACTAAAAATCAAAGACGAAACCACAAGATGCAAGACTAGCATTTGAGAATATAACTTAAAAAGCACTGTGTCATGTGAACAATCACTACTGATTACATCAAAAAATATTATACATTTACTTCTTTCATCTCTTAACATTATAAGATAGGTTGGGCAAATACCTGGCACCAAAAAACTGATGCATGATAGTTCCGTTGAACAAAATGTACTATATTAGAACATTAATATTTAAAAATTTGTGTTGACTTCTCTTCCCAATTCCAATGGCTTACGGCTTCCTGGAAATCTTGTTTACCCTTCCAGAAAAAATCAGCACATTACTGACTTCACCTTCTTCCACGGTATTCAAGGTGACTGAAACTTACTCCTAAGGGAGAGGTGAAGAATAGGATATTATTTGATATTGCATTCAAATTACTGTAACAAACTAGTGTCACATTTTAGCAAAACCTCCCAGCAGTGTCAAAGCATGTGGCAGTTTTCCCAAAACCCCCTTGCAAGGATTTCCTCCCCGCCATGTAACAAGTCACTCCAGCCCCCATTGGGCTTGACCTGAACATAAAACCCCCTGTGAGTCGTATCAGGAGCTATTAATAATAGTTTATTCACCCTCTACTAATGATTAATCTAGATTTCCCATTTGTAGAGTAACATTATTGTAAAATCTAACTATTGGCAGCGCCTGCATTGCTGGTTTAGTTTCTAGAAAGAGCAATCCGGGTGCTGCTCTATTTGCTATACATTTTAATTGAACAAGTGTAATATACAATTCATTTTTGAACATTATGCCATCCCAGTCCACACAATGTCCATCCAATAAATCAAGGTGATGTTGCAATAAAAGACACGATCTGATTTATATCTAATCAAGTTCCCCATCACGAGATAGATCCAATGAATCAGACTGAAGCCAGAGGCAATCACAAGGAAATAACCAAGTGCGCTTTTATGCGGGCGAGCGTTCTGACAGTATTTAATGGTTTGCAGCATCTGCTTGCCGAGGCCAGCCTTCCTCCTCAACGCCAGAGTCATACTCTTCTTCAGATGAATCTTTAGTGGGAGCCCTATAATTAAAACGCACGGATCAGATCCTTTAGAAAAGGAAAGAACTGAGTTTCCATAGCTTCTGGTAAACGTGTCACCCGCAAATGTTCCAGCTGCTAAAACCACCTTCTGATCTGAAGATGGTTCTGTGCACATTTACACTATGACCAGTACACAAGTTTCAGTACCGAAAATTCAAAAGGCTACTGAAGTCAGTTAAATAATTTGATTTAATTAGCAAATTTTAAATTTCCAGCCAACATGAATGTTGGCGCTCTACAAAATCACTTAAATCGACTACCACGAAGAGCAATAACTTTCCACTCCAGCCATCCCCTTTGAGACATAGGGTGTGCGGGGCCAAGCTTCAGCACACAGATAATACAAAAAGTCACTCAAAAAAGTTGGTGGGGTGGAAACCAAGTCAGAGCTCCTAAATTTCAGACCTGTGTTTTTAAGCTGACCCATCCCCTCTCAACTCCATCCTTTGTTCACTAAAATTAAGATTATTTTTTTTTAAACCAGATTTGTCCAGTGCTATCAGCATCCAACTGCATCATTACCATAAGACAATCTTTACAACATTAAATCCATTATTTAACAGGAGTTCAGCAAATCAATGATGTAACTTTGTGCCTCTCCACTGCTGCAAGAGCAATGGAGAACAAAACTGCAGCAGCCTGCAGCTTGCATTAAAAAGCAAACCAAAGAAAAATAAACCTACCTCAGTGGTAGAAAGTAGGAGGAGGAAGGAAAAAGTTCTGTTTCAGAAATTTCAGTGCAGTCACAATTAAGCTTCAGATTTTTACTGTTAACTTAGGAGGCTTATAATTTACTTCTGTTTGTACAGGTATATACACACACAAAAGGCTTAAAGTAACTTCATATATGTTTATTTTAAAATTTATATTTAAAAACTAAACAATACAAACCCAAAGTCTCTAGAACAGAATATGCACTAATTCAGCTGTGTACAGTATACAAAGAATCGGATCCTTTTTAGGTTGTGTGCATGGTTTTGGGTTTATACACTTGTTCCTATAGCAAGCATCAGAATCCCTGACATTACTCATCTGCTCTGATACTTCCACTATGATTTTACCTAATGTATCCTGGCTCTTTTTTGCCTTCTACAACATCTTTGTCAACTTCCACGCATACAATGTCAGAATTGGGCACTTCAAACATGGGCTCCAGCAACAGCTTTTCCTACAAGAAAATAAAGGAGGAAAAATAATAATGTTTCTGCATGCCATCTTCTACATAACAATGTGATTAGCAAGTGATTTTCAGAGCTAGAGGGTTTTCTTTGAAAAAAATCTGAAAACTCACATTTTAATGAGATTATTTGTATCCATATAAGACCCAGAACTAATTATCACAATTATGTCCATACACAAACAAACATAGGTAGCTTTATTTACTCATTATGAGACTTAATTTACTCACCATTATAGATCGAAGACCTCTTGCTCCAGTTTTTCTGTCCAGGGCCAGTCTGGCTATAGCCTTCAATGCATCTTCAGTTACATTTAACTCACACTACATAGAGAAAAATGATAAATTTAGTTAATTATTTCATTTATAATACAGTGCATTGCGCGTGAGAGCGTGTTACTGAAAATAACAAACAGTAGCGATTTACTTGTCACAATCCAGACTGTTTAACATTTAAGCTACATATATAAAGCTGCAGCTACACTTTGCTTTTTATTAACATCACCAGTATTGACGATGCCCCTTTACCTACATCATCTATAAGTACCCCTACAGTACATGAAGTGGCTCTTGATGACTGTCAGGCAAGGTCATGAATGTTTATTTGAATGTTAACATGAAAAGCAGCTCAGCTACTTC
This sequence comes from Nesoenas mayeri, assembly GCF_963082525.1. NCBI lineage: Eukaryota > Metazoa > Chordata > Aves > Columbiformes > Columbidae > Nesoenas > Nesoenas mayeri. The sequence continues at coordinate 10,400,090 of NC_137563.1, read as the reverse complement.
CACATTACTTGTCCCACAAGGACAGTTCACCAATCTAAACCAGTCAGATTTAATGAGTGTTTTACTTTTTTTCAGAGTGAGGTGCACATGTGGTGGGAAGAAGCAACTTCCATTGATGTTTTAGATCACTTTAACACTGTTTATAAGCGAGAATAATGAAGAGTCACCAAATAAAAATTCAAACCTTATCCATGCTGAAGAGCGCCTGGTATTGAGGAACCACAGCATTTCGTGGCTCGGTGAGAATCCGTACGAGGGTTTTCTCATCGAGGCTGTGCAGAGGAACCACAACAGGCAAACGTCCCACGAACTCCGGGATCATGCCAAACTCAATGAGATCTCTGGCTTCCACGTGACGCAGCAAACGATCCTTTTCTTCAATATCTTCATGCGGATTAGACTCTCCACTTATATTAGCAAGATCGGCTGCTGCTGCAGCCCTTCTGCCTTTTCCCATGTTAGCAGGGGTCCCAAATCCCAGATACTGCAAAACAAATACGCTTACAGAACTATCATAGTTAGGTTTTCTTTATGTAACTAAATCATGTTCCATATGCATAAAAACATCTGGAGTAACTGATGATGTCATTACACATTAATTCAAGCTCAATAAATTACTTGTAATAAAGGCAGTCCCCTTGCACACAATTGGTTTCTTACAGCATTTAATTCCCTCAGTAAAGTATCAATACATCAGGCTAAGAGCAAGTTTTTCTTAAAATAAAAATGGTTAGTAACATGTCCTGATAAGTTCACAAATAACAGTGACACTAAAAAGGGCTCTTTAGAAGCAAAGTAAATGCATGCAAGTACAAGGAAAATCTACACGAATTACTAGAAACAGTCATTTGGATTTCAGTCACTCTGTTTTTAGAAACGGTGCACATTTTGTCAGAATGCTGCAGCCAGAAGAACTGTGTCCCCAGACATTTATTTATGAAATAGTGAACTGCATGACTAGGTATTTTAAGATGGTTAAAGCTCTTAACAACATTTGCTCAAACTACCTGAGGATCAACAGTAAAAGCTTTTTTCTATTGACATCTAAAGGTTTTCTCGGTTTCACCCTTGATACACTCCCACTGAAATAGATCCTATTAAAATTCCTAGAACTGTTTCACATATTCTGTTTTTAAGAAGCACAGGACATGATAACAGCGTACAAAGTTCACCAATGAAATACAGACAGCAAGTCCTCTACCAAGAGCTTTCAAATTTTTTCCCCTATTTTCTTCCTATTTGCACATGCTAAAAATTACTGTGCAGAAGCAGAGACCACTGCAAGCTACTAACAACAGGTTTGTTCTTTGCTGCCTTTCTTAGACTTGACCTCAAATTCACAGATAACAGATGGAAAATCACTGCTCTACAAACAAACTTAGCAGACTTACAAATATACCAAGACCTTTAGGAGTCAGTATAGTAAGCAGTAACTAAGATAATGATTTTTCAGTTCAAATACAGCCTGATGTACTCACTTTTTCATTTTTTCTCCTGCTGATAATTCTGTCAAGACCATTGAAAGCACCAGAAGCTACAAAGAGAATGTTCGTTGTGTCAACCTGCACCGTTTCTCCACGAAGTTTACGAGAATTTTTTTCTGGAACATTTACTATTGTGCCTTCTAGTAATTTTAACAAGCCCTAAGAAGGAAAGAAGAAATCAGCAAAATAGAATTCCACTATATAGCATCATAAAATGTGGCACACCATACTCTGCATATTTTCACAGATTACTTACATTTTTTGCTCCCTTATGACTTTACAGTAAGTGTCTAAATAAATCAGTTTTCCATACAAGATAATCCCACTCAAGGACAGATGAAAATCACACACAAGCCACACTTAGTAATGAGTTGCTTTAAAAGTTTTGTCAAAATAGAAAACATTACCTATTCTTGCCTACATTATGCAACTTGTTATCTGAATGCTGCAAAGACATTTTTCAATTAAAATGTTTCTATGAAGGAGTCTTGAGTTGCTTTTGAGCTGCTTCTTTTTGGAATGAAGACAGATGCGAGTTTCAAAAGTTAATAATTAAGGAAGTGAAGAATTATGACCCTCTATACTCCGATACTATTTGCCATATGACAGGATGATATGTAGCCCTGATGGGCTGTTTGCTTACGAAATAAAATTACCCCACAGAAGTACGTACTTGTTGAACACCTTCTCCTCCGACATCCCGTAACTGATGAATACCAGGAACGCTGCCAATCTTATCTACTTCATCCAGAAAAACAATTCCTGTGGTTACAGAAAATGGATTGAAGGAAGACTCCACTTTTTAACAGAAGCAAGAACTTACACACAAGATAGAACAATTTAAGACAGCAGCAGCCTATTCTACTTCCATACTCTAGATTACAAAAATGCGTGTAACCCTGTCCAACCACAGACAAGAACAAAAACTACAAGATACGCTTAGACTCTCTTTAGGTTTAATATTTCTGATTTAAAGTGTTAAAATTCAGGTACATGCAACAGGAATATAAATTAAAGAGATACTGGTGGTCTCACAGTTTAGAGCACTGAGGCGAGATTTTAACAGAATCTATGAATGAATTCAGGAAATATATCGTAGAAGTTTACCTTGCTGAGCTTTTTCTACATTGTAGTTGGCATCTTGCAGCAGTTTCGCAATGACAGATTCAATGTCTTCACCAACATAGCCAGCTTGAGTCAGGGTGGTACAATCACAGATAGCAAAAGGTACATCCAGGCATTTTGCTAGAGTCTGAGCCAGCAAGGTTTTACCTGATCAAATTAAACCTCTATGTTATAACCACCATATATTTCTCTAAAGCACGCAAACCCAAGTATTTACCATAGTGCCATCATCACCATTACGAGACATTTTGAATGCCAGTGTGTTCATATATTCATTTAAGAATATTTTCCAGACCAGTTAGTTTTCATAAAGGGTGTTTTCTACCTTGGCAAGCTGTATTTCTGAATTCGACTAATAGTACACGTTTGAGGCAGCTTGAAATGAATACAGAATCACAAATAAAATGCCACAAAATATAAAAATCAGAATACAAGTATTTGCATAGATTAAAGATTAAATAAACCAGTAGTCCTTTACAGCTACCCAGGGGCAGTACAAAGTCCAATTGTTCCTGCTTGGAAGTTGGGGAGAAATTGTATTAAAATATTATTTAGTGAGCATTTTCCCAAAATGGTCTGCAAAACGCTACCACTTCAGCACAAACTCTCCTACTTCTTATGAACATACAAATATAATTTCTCTTTTAACCCTCCTGCAACTGATCTGTCCCAGAGGTGAAACAACACTTTCTAACTGCAGCATTTGTGTTTGCCACCTAAAGTGGAGAAACTTCAAATTCATTTTATTTCAGCTTAGTGAAAGTTACATCTTTTCAGCAGCCAGAAAACATAAGCACTAAAAAAAAGCAGCAAACCACATGAATAGACCTTCCTTCCTTTTCAAGGCCATTTAGCTCAGTCTGCTACTATGGCATGAAAGCACAAAAATCCCAGTCTGGAATTCAGTTTAGCTTTTTATAAAGCAAATTGGAATAATCACAAAAGAGGGGAAAAAAAATCACTCACTAACAATCAATCCTAATAAAAATCTGACACCTACAAAAACATACAGTTGTATACCTGATCCAGTTGGTCCAAGCAGCAAAATATTACTTTTTTCAAGTTTTATGTCATCATTGGGTGAATCTAGTACTTCTCCGCCCCGTTTTTCCTGAGGTATCTGCTGGTTCATTTGTTGCTGCATCGATGCCCCTAAAGCGTTACCGTGTGGGCTGATTCCAGCAATCTGCAGTAGTTCTGAAGAGAACAATCACAGAACTGTTTGAGCACTGTTACCTTAAATACACAATAAAAGCATGGTTCTTCTCTTTTGCTCTGCAAACCTATAGTTCTACCTGTACAGAAGTTTACAGATAGGACTGCAACAGAAATCACACAATTATTACAAGAATATGAGTTCCAATTGTATTTTTGCACAAGCATATAATTACATATGAAAATAATTTCCAGTGGTACTGTGGATCATCTAAAAGTACTCCTCTACATTAAAAACAAGGTAAATTTTCAGTTCTAAAATCAACTCAACTGTAATTTTTTTAACACATGAGAAAAAATAAACCCAAACTGTTGAACTCTGTGATGAAAAAGTACAAGAACTGGTGAACTATAACAAGTACCAAAGCAATGCACAGGTCTGCTCTCCAGACTTAAAGACTTGTCTTAGTTCAGTTGCTACAAGTTTTGTCTCTACACGTGGATACGGAAACTAGGCTGGATTTTCTTTTTTCAGAACACCACTTTTAATTGGCTTGTAGGGCAGGTTTAGAAGGTTTGAAGAAGTGTAACTGGGACCACAAATTGATCTACACTAGACTAAGAAGTAGTTCAATAGCCAGGGAGAGTTCAGTAGACTGAAAATAAACATAACTGACATCACTCGGACCAAAAAACCAAAAAAACAGCAGCATTCTGAGGTTCAAGGTGACAGTGCCTTTCAAGAGTACAAATACCCTGCAGAAAACCACTGCAAAACTTCCTTTATTATCTACCTCACATCATATTCTGTATGGCATTACTAATATAATAATATCTCAGATCTAAGTAAAAAAAAATACTCAATTTCATTTGGTCTCCTGAGAATAATTCTAAGGACAAATACTTATTTAACCAACTTCATAAAAGGTATTTTTACTATTTATCTGCTTTCCACCTAGAGCTAGATAAACAGTCAAATCCTAGTCATTTCAGTTAAAAACACACTCAATGCCATCAATTAGATTTACTTGCAGAAGAAAAGCAATCAGCCGTTCAAACTGGTGGTCACTAAAGACTATTCTACATTAACATCAAAAGAGAAGATATTGCAGAGGAGGACATGAGGAGAGAGTTCACTTACTTGTAAATCTGTACTCATCCTCCCGTCTTCTGATTTCTAATTCTAAGAGAGAGGATGAAAACAGTAATAAAAAATAAGTTTATAAAAGCTTAGAAATTCTCCACCTCTTGCCCTCTTCTGAATACATCTCATCACTGTGTATGAATGTATTTCTGACAAGAAATCCCACCATGAATTAGTCTTTATTGCTGTCAAAATTAACCCAAAACCCTATGTGCATGCTTTTAAAATGACAGCAAGCTTTCTTCTACTTAAAACAGTAACTATCTATTACCTCTTAAGATTTTAATTTTAAAACTACTTACAGAAGGGAAAAAAATTGCTATAATTTTGTTTTGAAAAGTCTTCCTTAAACTCTCACATTTATATGTGAGTGTTACAATGTAACATGTCACCTATTTCAGTATGTCCATTACGAACATTCACTGTCAGTCCCTCTGGATGTGCAGCACCAATCTATCTTTCTGGGGAGGGTCAGGAACTTCCCTGTGCCAGCGACACAACTGCTCTCCTGCCACTACCAGAACAGGGCTACTAATGTTTCCCCCTCAGTTAAAATGCTTCTTTATATAAATTAAAAGCAAAACAAAGAAGTTTTCTGTTTGCTTAGTGTACTATTTATTGCAAGATAGAACAAAACACCTTAAAAAAAAAAAATCAAGGCTTGAATCAGAGACAGTAACTTAATCCTACTTCTAAAAATAAATTAGATCAACATAGCTACACACTTACTCAGTAGCAAAAGTACTGCCAAGAGTAACTCCATCTATACCTGATAGACATGGAACAATACAGATGGTGACCAGCAGATGCTGCCAACCACAGCAAGCAGGGTTAGAAAGGCAGCTATTAGTCAAATACACTCTGCAAAATATTGTCTTCATCACCTGCATTGTTGCTTGCAGATTAAGCAACAGATTTATGGTTAAGCAGTAAGTGAGATTAGAAAGAAAAATTTCAGAGGTTCATTTTATAAAGGAAAATACCTAATAATACGTCAGTAAAAACTGCTAAATGTTTAATACAGTAGGCAATACCCATAAACCTTCTGGATTACTATTCAAATAAATCACAGAAGTTCACATACAGTGAAAATTAAATTTAACAGAAATTCTTTTAGATAATTTCAATTATAGAAAATCTAGTGTCAAGGCAAAACTCCTCAGGTTTCTTAAATTAGGGACCTGAAATGTTAAGTTTTATTTGACCAGAAAAAATACCAAACATCACACAAACCTCTTGGTGTCAAAGAAGTCTGCTTTTCAACTTCTGCTTGCTGCCTCAAGTTGGCTGGAATATTATTGTAGATCCTCTTGTAATGATTGTACACAGCAACTGAAAGCACCTTCTTCGCAAAACACTGACCAACAACATATTTGTCGAGGTAGTTATAAATCTGAAAAAATAAGTCAATCTTAGTAACACTTCTAAATCACCTTGCAGCAGAAAAAAACACTATATTGTGCCAAAGATGGACTTTAGTCTAAACCCACCATTATAGAACTGAGAAACAGAACCCAACATGTAAAATACAAAATATATTCAGTAAGTTTACTTAAAAACATGGTGCTTACACAATCATATTGTGTCCATCAGTCCTCCCCTACTAATATTGTCCCCCCTTGTCACTGTCCCCCAAATTTGTAAGAAGAAATTTCAAGAATATTTAATTTCTTAAATGAGGCCTATCCAGGAGCCACATGCAGCTTCAGAAACTATTACAGGCCAGGAGGAGCTGAGAAACACAACAAGCTCCCTCAGTATTCAGAGGGGGGAAACCAAATTACTTAAGATGGGTCAGGGCCACAAGCGCATCAGCCACAGGTCTTGCCCAACAAAAGGTTCTGCAGCTACAGAAGGCAACTGCTGACATAAGGGTGCAGAATTTGAGGCCACAGAAGGAAATAAAAAGATACTACAGCTGGTGACAATTGACATTAACCTCAGGGTCACAAGTGAAAAAACTGAAGGTACTGGACTTCGTCATAAGACAAAGCCAGAGGAAAACAAGCCCAGCTACTTTTATTGGATCTATTTGTTCCCTTTATTAGTGCTCTGCTGTCAAAGGTTTAATCTTGAGCTAATCGTCTTTGTTGCTCTGTCACAGGAGGCAGTTATGCACCTGATGCAGATTAAAAAGTAAAGAGTTTCACCGTTCTGCTGGGCTGAAATGAAGAGCTGTACCTTTTTCGGTGGAGGCGGCGGCTTCTGCTGGAATGCCAGTTTCACAGCTTCTGCTGCTGACTCAGGCTCTTTAATGATGCTCTTTTTTGTGTCTGCCTCTGACAGCACAACAAAAAAATGGTGACACTTCTCACACTTCACAAAACGGGTGGAAGCTGCAGAAAAAGCAAAACAAAACGGTAAAAGGAATTGCTCAAACAGCATTAATTCAACTGCCTGAGTTCAGGACAAGCAGCTGTGAGACAGCACAGCCACCTCTGTGCTTACACAACACTTTCCCTTCTTGCACCTTAGAAGCTTTAAAAGCAATTATTTGCCTATGAAATTTGACATAGAAGAAACATAATTTGCCCAAAAAGTCACAACAAAGGGCAGCAACCAAACAAGTGACTAAAATGCAAAAATCTATTTAGTAATTATTCAGCAGCACTATGCTTGGAAGAGGAAATTGCATCTCAGAGTGATGCAAAATTAATGAGGGCTTCTCATTATGCAGGACTGATTTGTAACTGCCAAACTAGCAGAAACAAAAAACATGGTTAGGGACAGACAGCTGTGGTGGCTCCTGCTCTCCATGTCCCACAGGCTGGGAACACCATTGGAGCGAGGCGGTCACTTCGGACGAGGACAGAGAGCGCAGCGGTGTCACACTAAGGGCTCATCCCAACTGCAGGCAGCCGTGGTATGGTCAGGACTTCAAGGTTTTGCCAGATCTTTTGCTTATTTATTTGTACTGCCAAGAGTAGAACAAATTTCTTTCAAATTCCAAAAGCTGAACCCTCCTGCCACTGACCTGGTGAACTCTGCCTCAAGAAATCATGTTATCTGCAAAGAATGGTTTCAAATGCCTCCAAACTAGAACTTGCACTACTTTTTTTTCCTCCCCTGCTTTGGAAAAGCAAAGTTGAAATAATAGCAAATAAACAGTAGAGAAGAATAAATTTCTAAATCAAAATAAATATTTTCTGACCATATTAATATGCAAATCATGTACAATAGGACTGCTTTCAAGTAAATATATTAGTAAATGTATTAAATTAAAAGTAAATGTAGCAAAACAACCACGTGAAAAACTTCAGTGTGAAAACTTCTGATATAATAAAGTTTTTTTGGAAAATGGCTTGAACACTGTCGTCTCAGCTGATTTTAATAACAGCCTCTAGCAATAAACAAGCTGCTTATTTATAACTTGTTGCTGCCTCCCATATAGCTGGCATCAGCAAAAGGGGAGTGGGTGGGTTTTCTTAATATTAAACACAACTTACCACTGGTAAGACAGACCAGCAGACTATTTTAACAATGTAGCACATAATACTGTAACGATCACGGCTCTATTAACTCTACTCAAAAGAAAATTTGTACTAAGAGCTGGAAAGTTCTCCTGGCAACTTTCCAAGTTACTGTTATCAGCCTGATAATAGGAACGCAAAGGAGAACTGTTTGCATGCACTTCTCTTACCTAACTATTATTTAGCAACAATATTTTAAGGAAAAAACACCCAAAACTTTCACCCAATGCCCACTCAAAACACCTCTGATATTCTTAATGACCACAGTGTCATGAGGCTGTTCTATTTACTTCCTTGTACAATGCTAATAGTGAGAGTTATTAGGATGGAATAGCCAGGAGAATACTTGGCCCCTTTACAGGTCCATAGGAATGGTTAAAAAAAAAAATAAAGAGCAAGCTATAAGAACAGTATTATGCATCTTTAAAACATCTTTCACTGAGGAAAAAAAATACAGTGTAGAGCACACTTTTATTAATTACTCCAGCCAGCACAGAAGAAGGTTATTAATAGGAGATCTTCCTAATTTTCAGCAAGACAAATAGGGTCTGTGGTTAGAGAAACTCTGATGTATGGGGTGCCCTGGGGAGGAGACTCGACTATCAAAACACAGCTGTGAAACCAGCCAGTTTCTACCATCCACACAGCAAGGCAGAAAAATAATCAGTATGAGTATCATCAGAACAAAACCACTGGAGAAGCTGGCTCCAAAATGCAAGGAAATTAAGTTTAAGTACAGCTATCTCCCTGACACTGAGCATTCAAAATTGCAAACAACATTGCTATTCTTAAATACTGGCATGTTTTCATGTGTTTGTTTAGCAAACAGATAACAGCACAGCAAAGAGCCTTCATGTCAAATTATCTCACTGTCATTAAGAGGTCTGCAAATATTTACAGTGTGGTAAAACGCAAGTCAAGTGTTGGTTTCAATTCAGGCAACATTAGCACAGAGGCTGCGTTTGCAAAGAGACTTTTCTAAAGTCTGCACGAGCTGACCTTGCCAAAGAGAAATGCCGGGTTTTTACAATACATGCAGGAATCCAAAACAATTGGAGGATTAATCTTAAAAACACTTGTAGGGCTGACATAATGGGCTACTAGTAAGCTGCTATAAGGTGTAAAGTCATGAGGAAAGAGGGCAGGGAAGCTCCTTGCTAGGGAGGACAGAACTAACCCCACGGCATCAGGTGGAGACAGTAAAACAGCACCTGGTTACAGCTTCTCATCTCAAACAGCTTTCGAGCTATTGGATTTCACTCCACATCTTATTTCACTCACGACAGAACTCTCCTTGCAGAGTCTCACAGCCCAAAATAATACAGGAGCTGTTGAGAAAGTATGTTGAAGCAAAATTCCTTTCGGTCTGTGTTATATTTTTCCTTAATTGTTAATTACTGGAAAACCACAGCCAAGCAAACCCTCATGCAAGATTTGTGGTTGCAAAGTGAAGCCCCATTAAAACAAAATCTGCTGAAAAACCAGCCTGTCACACTGCCACTGCACAGCAATTAACTTACTAATAAGCATGGCTTTTATTCAGTATTTTGTTTCCCTACATGTCTCAAAATGACTGAAAAATATTCAAAAACTGAAACAAATGCTAATTGCATATTTTTCTTTGGCTTTAGATATTTACTTAAGGCTCTGCATTTCTGTAATTCAAAGCAGAACTCAGCGAATTCATCATTTTCCCCTAACTAAGCAACATCACAGGCTTACTTGAAACATCAAGTGACAGCATGTTTAATATGAACAGCAACCCATTCATTTTGGGCAGAACAGGACAGATTTTTTAAATTATTATGAGTTTTTGTTTCCTTTTTAGAAACATTTTAAAGATAGTTAGAACTTGCTCTTCTGTTTTCCACCTGCTTTATATTCTACAATTTGTTCAGGAAGCAGCATGCTAAAATTAACAGACTAGACCAAAAAGACACAGGTCCAGAGAAAACCTGACTGTGACTCACAGAAATTAGGACAATTACAATATGTGGTTTCATTTTTTTCAAGTTAGCAATTAACAGAAAACTGATGACTACTTTCTCGGGATAAACAAAAACACCTCACCTGCTCTACACTGTTATTTGGAGTCACTGTGCTTAGTTTGAACTAGTAACACATTTCATTTATAGACTGTAAAACCCTAAATCCTCAGAGCAGAACATGCAAGGATGAGAAAAGTAGATATATTCAATTACCCACAAGCAGACTTCCTCATATTTTGACTTTCATGCTTCTGACAAATCTGACCAGCTGCAACACTGTTTTTAGAAGCAAAAAGTGGTTTTCCAGTCCCAAGCTCTTTACAGCACCTGCACGATTCTGACGTTGTGATTCAAGTGTGGTATCACGACTTGTGAAGTTGAGATTGCCTACACCAGACATTTTCTCCCATAATTTAAGAACAAACTCTCTTCCTAAGAATTATAAATGGTTAAAGATTCCTAGCAACACTAACAATACATTAAATCACATCTCTGCTTTGCAGGGATACGCAGCGATTGTTCCAATTCGGGGCAATGCTTGAACGGTTTTTCCACATAAAAACCACAAACTCCAGTAACAAGGGGAGCAAACACACCAGGGAAATGAGAGAGTTTCAAACTGCCTCTTGTCTGCTCATTAATCATCTGATAAGAAGGTAAATGAGGTTAAAAATCCTTCTATTGTTTTCAACCACAGGTAGTCCAGGAGAGGCCACAATACTGAACACCACACAAGACTGGATTTCTAGTTCCATCAACTAGTGTCAGATTTTTCAGAAAACCTCATAGCCTATAGTTTCAAACAAAAAAAAAATATACTTATTATTTCTGGAAATAGTAGCTGAGGATAAATCCTTCCCTCTAACATAAAAAATATATTGTTATTCTAGAATTGTCTTGTGATTCATGATGCTTAGCATTTTTATTAAATAGTATTTTATACAAGTAGCAGCTAATAATAGCACGTCCACTCATTTTCACCAACTGTGATATTAACTGTTGAACAACTTTATGCTGTCCTTGTCTTAAGCTTCTCACTGCACAAGTCTGATTATGACTTGATCCTTCCTCCTCCAGCCCCACCAAACCGACAACTGATATTCGCTTTCTGACAAGTATTTTCTAGGCTGGTCTCACTAGCACTGAAATAAGGAGAAATGTCTTCAAGTCTGACAGAACCTGAAGTACAACTGGCATTAATCTGGACTGTACTTCAACACAACATTGTTATTGCTGCTGGACACCTGGCATCTGATATATTTTGAATTTTGTATTTGGACTTTGCTGCCTCCTATTTGGAATACAGTATGGACTTGACTTCATCACAGAAGACTGTGCCAGTAAGCCTTTTGTCACATACTAATTCCTCTGCTGAATAAGCACTTTGGTTATAGTACATGCAGCATTAAAGTTTTATTATTTAGTAAACAAAGGACAGACATTACAAACATACATACGTGTATCAATATGGTGCAGAAATAAATATCAGTAGTTTAAAATGACATTAATTATGTGAGTACCTCTTTCACTGCACAAAATGTAATGAACTATGTTAAAACTGCATATTCACAGTTACAGTCCAAATGCCACTACCATATTGTGGTCCGCCACACATCATAGGAATTTCACAAATATATCCACAGAAACAATCCACGCTTACGCCATGGCCAAACTATGCATAATAAGATTTTGTACACTGTATAATCATTTTAAATTCTAGGCAGACAAACTTGGCTAGCAGGACTACATTAGATCACAAATATAACCACATTTGTGGCTACATATAAAAGAAAATATTAATTCGAACTTACACACAAAGGTCTCCACGTGTGTGCACAAGTCCCCACACTTCGGGCAGCGCAGTTGGTTCCCTCCTTTTCCAGAGCTTCCAGCGCTTGACTTCTTACCACCCCCCTCGCTGACAGACTTCTAAAAAAGATTTCCAGACAATTAGCCCCAAACAATGGAGCTGCTACATTCGGCATTTAGCAGCGTGTTTATGCAATCCAGTAATGTGAATATTGCAACAGCTAAATGACAAAACCATAGTCAAGATTTTTTTAAAGGCTTTGAAAACTTGAAGCAAGACAATATAAACATTTTTGAGTGCGCACACATCTGCATTTCCCAGGTTGGCCAGTTTTGGAGACTGGTGGAAGAGGCATCCCATATCTCCATTAGAACTGCTTGACTGTCACTAGAACAGTCACAACCTGAATTGCATGAAGAATGTTTAAACAGTATCTTTCAATGTAATTAATTCTAACCCCAGAGAAGAAAACACATCATACTTATAGAGTAATTTGATTATCACAAAACTGCGTTGATTCTAAGGGTTTCTGAAGCCACAGCTCTTCTCCCATCCTTGACAGATGCTAATCTGGCAGATGGCTGTAGGGTAGGTTGGGCCTATAAAACAAGCATCTCAGAAATAGCTTGGAAATATTTTATTTTTTACTTCTAATGCAGAGTTCCCTGACAGAGACCTTCTCATCTTTCCCTGTGTTATCCTGTTTAGTGGTGCTCAAGGTTAACATTTTTTAAATCTATATCCACTCTGTGCCTTTGTACTTTGATTAATAATAAAAGCTCTTATATTTTAACAAACAGCAAAGACCTCTCTTCCCTTTTCTAAAGTAGTTACCCATTTTTTAAACCCTGCTTGCCCACTCAGTTCTCCTCGCAACCCTTCTCAAGAAAAAAATACTGCTAAAAATGTTTTAACTTCTCTATTTTTTTAATGTTTAATCTGGACCTTCAGAACACAGCTGAGTCACCTGGACAGTTTCTCAGACATCACAACACACCACACAAAGGCAAAGTAAGTGCCTGTGAACTCTCAAAATCTTATTTGCTGACTAAAGAGCAGATTTATTCTCAGGTAATCATTTATCTAAAGAAGCTGTTTATTAACTATAATTCTAGAGAAAGGCTAGGACAAAAATAGATTACAATTTACTAACAAGAATAGAGCTGGTCTCACAAACTTGTCTTGCTTAATGCAACTACCAAGTCAGTGATGAAAACAAACATTTTAAAATGTACTCACTACTTCAATAGCAGGCTATTGAAGGAGAATAGTTCCAGTCACTCCTCTTTCCTGAGATGCTAAAACCTTTTGTGGATTTAATAACATTCTACAAAGTTTTCAAGTGTCCCTTCACGCTAGGCAAAAAGATTTATAAAACTGGAAAAGCATTATAGGATGTTTATACGGTTTTTCTGCCAACAAATTCACAATCCAATTTATTTTTTCTTCACTGCCAGTTGTAGCAATTTGAAGGACCAGAAATGTCAAGAGTCAGTAAACATTTTAAGAAGATTCTGATTTTAAGTGAGGAAAAAAATACTCTAAAAAATATTTAAGAAACATTCAATATAAACTATTGAAAAACCTAATGCATAGAGATTACCTTGCTTCCATCTCCAGAACCATCCTTGCTTGTACCATCCTTTGATGCAAAATATGCTGGTGTTTCTGAAAAGTTTCTAAGAGGAATTCGTCTTAGGGAACATGTTTCAAAAGTCCCAAGTTTTCCTAAGACAGGGATGCGCGTACGACCACAAGTAATACCTACAATCAACCGAAAACATGAAAATAAAAAAATTATTTCATTAACCATTCCACTTTGGGGAAAATTTTGCTGGTGCTACACCAGATAACAAAGCTACCTCGTTAGCACCTGACCACAACATATCCTAGTTGTTGCTATGTGCTGAATGCACACAACTTCTATATATTGTTTCATATTTTCATCCAACTCTTTAGGGACAACACTAAAGAATCAAAACAATGCCTTCTTAAAGTAATATGTTTAAAACATAGTATCTATGTATATGATAAGTACCCAAATCCTGTATGTCAATTAAAAACACTCTAGTTCTAATCCTGATGCCACCAAACCCCAGAACTGATTTACATTAAATGGAACTCAAAGGCTGCAGTAACAGAACTCTGGACACCACAAGTTTCAGCTATTTAGAATCAATTAGTTCCACCACCTTAGCGTTCATCTCATCAAAAGCTGCCTGGATTGTCCAAAAGCAATGCAGAAGTAATTCCAGGCCCTCTACCTTCAGGCAATTAAGAGGCCATTCTGTCACGAATCAGGAAACTTCCCAGTTATGAAACAGATCCTCAAAACGATAAAAACAATCATCATCCAGGACTTATTGTGAAATAATTTAACCTTTGAAGAGAGAGACCTTTGAAGTGTCTCCTTATTAGGCAAAAATGACCCAAGATGTGTCTCAGACTCACGGACTGCACATCTGGATTTGGCTTTCACTTGTGAACTCTACTAAAAACTAGTTTCCAGGAATTTGAGGTAATGCTTGATAAAAAGGTTGTCCTGAGGAAAATTAAAAAGTAGTGTCGTATTTGGCATACGCTGACAGGCACAAGTAAATTCAGTGTAATCTTTGTTGAAATAGCTTATTGCCAACATGAAAAAAAACAAACCCAACCCTCACTGAGAAACTAAACAGCCTTCTCCTCCTCTTGCAACAGCAGCAGGGTTACATTTCATGACGAGGGATGATGTGAATCAAGAAATGTCATGCTTGTTATTTCAACATCTCTCACCACAGACAAGAGCTTGGAATCCACATTCCATATCTCTCATTTAAAGTGGCAAATTTCTCAGCCGCTTTATGTTTTTTTTTCCAAGGAGTTCGGATTAGCATGTTAAGAAATTATGGGAGGCTCCTTTACACCTTATTAACCTTTAATCAATACCTGAGGAAGGAAATATTGACTTTTGGGACAAGCTTTAAATATCTTGAAGGAATCTATTGCCCAAGGAAGTGACAGGGAGACTGTGACAAAAGAAATCTCCTGTCTGTCTCACATAACACTTGACCAACTAAACAGATCCATGCACCAAAACACTCTCAAGTTTGTACCAACCAGCAAGAGCAAACAAGTACCTGGCAGAAGACATAACCTGTTACAACAATGAAAATGCACCTAATGATTATTTTTTTAAGGAACTTTAATGGAAAGCTGAAGCATTTATAATCTCCTTAGTCTGTATCTGTGTTTTAGTCTCATTTGTTCTTTTAGACATCCTTTTTAAATCTGACCAAAAAAAATACAAATTTTGAAAAAGATAACGCTAAAGTTAATTCAGAATGTTACTTGCTTTAAAGTTTATTGTTTCGATGGGTTTACATGAGGCCAGACACGCTGGAGTCGAAAGTGCCTTTCGGCACAAGTGACATCAGAGATGTAAACGCAAAGTCAACTGCAATGAGTTAACTCACCTCTTGAAGGCAATAAATCATCTCAGACTCGTCAGGCTATTGCTGAGGGCACAATCACTCAAAATCTTGCTGGAAATGTGGCAGCAGCAGAGACTGTCAGCACAATTTGGGGGTGGTCTGTCTTTCGCTAAAAGCAGCACATGGTACCGCAACTCTCACTCCCCACAAGAATGTGATGAAAAGGACAAAAGTAGTAAAAAAGTAACTGTCTCCCTGTGCTTCAACTTCCAGTAAGTTGTTTCCACAGCCTCGCCTTCCGAGCTCGTTGGAAATAATTACTTTTTGCTAACTGAGCTCAAGTCTTTATGAGACATGTTTCAAGTCTTGGTTGCAAAAAGGCAGGATTTTAATGAGTCAGCTAATTAAGGTCACTTACTAGCACTGCAGGGTAACACACACAGGACAACTGCTGCAGAAAATCGCTCCTGTTGAAATAAACTCTATTCTTGCGTTACGTTTCCCAAAAGATAGTCCAGTGCGGGCTAATTTTCCAGAACTTCGCACCATGTAATACTGCCCTGACTCCTGACGTGCCACCGGCCACCCGCTCCCACCCCGCAGGGTGACACTAGCAAAAGATTAATAGAAGGAAAAAAGCAACAAAACCCGAAGGCAGGAGCAGCCACCCGAACCCTTATCGCAGTGCGGCAGCGCGGGGCTGCGGGCGGGCTGGGCTCCCGGCGGCGCTCCCCTCACAGCGCCCCGGCGGCCACCGGGACCCCCGGCGGGAGGGCCGCGGGGCGCTGACAGCCGCGCGGCGGCCGGAGGGAGCGGGGTTCCCCCTCAGGAAGGCGGAAGGGGCCGGCGCGCTGCGGCCCTGTGAGGGCCCCGGGACGGCAGGGCCCGACCCCACCGGGGAGCAGCGTCGCGGCGCAGACAGCGGTTACCTCTCCGCGCGGAGGGCAGCGTGGAGCCCAGGAGGCGGGCGGTGGCGGCGCAGCTGTGGCAGGCGGACATGGTGCGGCCGCGGGCCCGGCCCGCTCCCCCCCCGCCGCCGGACTAGGCCTCGCTGGCGGCGGAGCTGCGCGCCCCACCCGCGCCGTAAACACCCCCTCCCCCCGGCGCCTCAGTGACGGCAGCGCGCTGCCGCCCGCCGTCACGGCGCACACGGCGTGGACTACAGCTCCCAGCGGGCATTGCGCGAGGGGCTAGCCTCCGCGAGCTCTGCTGCCGCGCGGGGCATCATGGGAAATGTAGTCCTACCCGCGCTAAGGCCACATGCCCCGCCGCAATGCATCATGGGAAAGGTAGTCCGGGCAGCTTCCGCTCCTCAGGGACTCCCTCAGGCTCCTCCTTACACAGGTACTTCAGGTGATTCCTGCCTTTTAATTCTGCTTCCCAAATGCCACATGAGAAAAATATTTCCGTGGGATCCCAGAAATAATCTTTCAGAAAGCCTTTTGTGACAAATCAAACTAAAACAGCAGCCGAAAACTTTAGGCAAAATGAAGCAACTTCGTGCAAGAGATGAAAGCAATGCCACATCTGACAGGGGTTCTTCAGGCAAGGAATAATATCTGCAAATATAGATATTATTTAATCAAATATATTCTTTAGACATGTGAAAAATACACCTACAACTGACAGGTAACAACTATGGCCCTGTTTCTTTCAACTCACCTTCAACTCCTATTTGTCACGTATCAATTAAACGGAGCTAATTGATCCCAGCTAGTGTTTAAGGGATGACTCAGAGACGGGAGCCCCTCACCTGCCCCTCTTCTCAATTAACCCCAGCTGCCCTGTAGCAAACACGATCAGACCACACTAACACCTATGAGAACACTGCCTGTTGTTTTTAATTTGGGTGAAACTCCGGCTGGATTCTAACGCTTGTAAAATAGAGGTGTGACACCCCCACCTACAGCCGGCCACCTGCCAATCTCGTTCTAATCTGCATTAAATCCACCGCTGTGTTTCCTTTCAGGAGCTATTTTGTGGAGTCAGGCAGGAAGAGCAGGTTGGGCTCAGGGACGAGCATCCACAGAAGTGGTTTTTTGCTTTGCAATTGCACTCTACGAAAGCAAGGAGGGATCTTATGAAAGGTGATTTAAATGCCAACTTCTGTATGTACAAAAGGCAGGCAGTTTAACTTACCTCCTACAACTCAGTTTTTGGCATAGCCTTGAATTTACCTTTTTAAAATGTATTTTGCTTCATGAACCATATTTTGTACTAGATGAACAAGTACTGCACAACACCCGGATCAAAGGAGCTGTATAAAGCCTACTACCTTAAAAGTAAGACGCCAGCTTGAGCATATGCCGTTTGACTCACTAGCGCTTTCACTGAAAGCACTCCTATATAAATATATAGCAGTGGCAAGTCACAGTGACGTCTGCGCCAAGAAGACCAGCGGCAGAGAGCGGAATAAAGCACCGCCAAAGAGCTGCCGTGTCCTTTTTCTTAAGCTTAAAATACATTATTTAAGAGACTGCTGCTTCTCGCCCGGCCGGATCCCCGACGCTCCCGCCTCAGGGGCGCTAATGGCGGCCGTGGCCCCTCACAGCCCGCCGACCAATCACCGCTCCGGCACGGGGGCACGTGACTTTCTGCCTCGGTAGCCATGGCGCCGGACTTGCTTACTTCCGCCTCGGCAGCCATGGCGGCCGCGCTCACTGGCTGCTCCGCCCTCCCTCCCTCATCACGTGGCCGGTGCGGGCACAGCACCCGGAAGTAGCGGCCGGCGGCGGGCGCTCCCGCTGGGCTGCGCCGGGGGAGGAGGCGGGGAAGGAGGTGGAGAGCCACGACCCCGCCGGCCCGGTGAGGAACGAGTAGCGGCAGGGGAAGACGGGGACGGGTCGGTCATCGCTGTGGTGGCAAGACTACCCGTCTTCGCGGAGCCCCGGACCGGGGAGGGGGCTCTGCGGGGCTGGGTAGGCCCTGAGGGCCTGGGGGTGTGGGAGCGCCGAGGTAACCGAGGAGGCCCTGAGGTAACTGGGGGTGGTCTCTCAGGCTCCGGGACAGCGTTACCGCTGGGTGAGGCTGTGCCCAAGGGGTTCGAGGGGTTATGAGGAGGTGTTGGGCTGGGGGGTGGGGGGAGATCGTTTAGGTTCCCGGGTGGGGTCATCACGACCCCTGAGGGGTTGGGGGAGCTTTGGACTCGGCCCTGTAGGGAGCCTAAAGCCCAGTCTTGCCTCATCTTGGGGGTTCACCTTTCCGGGGGGGCTGTCAGGCTGGGCTGAGGGTGCTGAGTGGGGTTTCGCCCCCATCTCCCTGCAAATTATGGATGGAGCAGGCTCTGGGGTCTCTGGGAACAGTGCAAGGGGAGAGGGGAAGGTACTGCTGCTATGTCCAAATCATCCATAACTCAACTTCCCTATTGCCTCTATTTGGCGTTTATAAAGCACCCACAGCCCCGGCATCTCCCCGACATCTCCTGGTGTTCACCCGCAGCTCTCGGTGCCGATGATGCTGATTCAGGTCTCCTGGCCTTGGGAGTGGGCGCTGCGTGGCCAGAGCAATGGGAGAGTGGCTGCGTGGGGGCTCCAAGAGACGATTCGTAGCTTGTCTGATCCCCTCTGGTAGAGGTTTCCTTGCTGGTGGCAGGATCAAATTCTTTCTAGATTCATAATGAGTGGAAAGTGCTACTTTGGTTTTACTGAAAATGAAACTCGGGTCTTTAGAGGCTGCGCCATAAACAGCATCAGGTTCTTTGTGATTTCTCTGTTTACAGTTCATGGTTCAGCTTTTCTGTGGTTGGCAGAGCATGTAGCTGTTGTTGACACAAATATTTGTGCGTGTAAGTTTAATGCTGCATTTCTGTGCCAAGGAAAAAAAAATTTCAGTAATAGGACATTGACGTCAGCCAAAAACTCTATAATCAAAGAAAAAATGCTTAGTCTTACTTTAGAAGACGAGTAATCCTTAGGAGTGGGGGTTACAGATGCACCTTTATAAGGAAGGGGCCAGGGGAAATCAGCAACTTGCTTCCATGCGTGGTGACAGTTGAACTGGGAAACTCAAAATTTAGATTGCTGACCCTTTATGGCAACTGGAATTAGGAGCAGACAGTCTCCCTCTGCCGTGCTTCTGTCCCTGCAGTGCCTGGCATAGCGAGGCCTTGACCGTGACTTGTGCTTCTTGGCCCTGCTGTAATATAATACTTGAAGAGGACGTGTTTTATGGCATTTGCTGTAATTTGTTATTTCTGCTGCAATTTTGTCACACTGTGGTTTGCTGAATAGCTTTTTGATAACCAGTTAATGCATGGGTTTAGGATGAAATTAGCAGACTAAATTGCTCTTTCCTTTCTCTAATGACCAGCTTTTAGTAACGCCTCTTTGTGCCTGCTCTGCCTTTTGGGCTGGTGGAATAGGTATTTTTTTACCTCCACTGTAATCTTCTGTGCTGCCAGACTGGGACAAAGAGCAGAATAGTTGGTGCAAGCACCAAAATGAAACCAGGCAAAATAGAAACAATGGCCATGCAGATGGATTTCTTACCTCTGACATCCTTGTTAGACATGAGAGGTGTATCCTCTGCTCTGTGGAGGATGTGTAGTGTCTTGCAATTGAGAAAGTACTTTCCCTTTTCAAATTCATGTTTTCTGTAGTTGGAAAATGGCAAACGAAGACTGAAAGATGAGGAAATTATAAATAACTGTTAATCCAGCTGTAATGCAATAAGCTGGTAAAACCTGCACACCGGCAGCTTTTGCAGGGAGAAATGAATTGGAATGACTCACAGAACATACCAAGGTCTTATTTGATGAAGAATTAAGGAACAAAGCCTATTGATTTATACTTGGCAACTGTGAAGTAACGAGCAAAAGTTTCTTTGTTTTATTATTGCTCAGTGCTGTGTGTGAAAGCATGAAAGTCATCTCCTGATGCAGTTGGCTTTCAGAGTAAAGCCATTGAGGCTGCAACCTTCAAAACTGTTTGATAACATCTGTTGTTTGAATGGGAACTAGTTGTCTCTTACTGCTTTAAAAAAAAGTTAAATCCAGAAGCTACTTTAGCATTAATTATAAATTGATGGAATATTATAAGACATTTTTGTTATAGATGATAGGACCTTCTGACTTCAGAGTGAATTAGTGGCATTCCTGTGTGGAGCCAACGTCATCCAGTTTGTTTGGTATTAACTGATGTTCTTCAAAGATGTCTTTGCTGACTCCTGACAAGAAATCAGCTTCTGGACTTTGCTGTAAATTAAGCCTCAGATCAGCTGATGTGCCCAATGCGCTTTGAGGCTCCTTTGGGTCAGTTATACCGAGATGGAAAAATTTGGTCTGAATACTTAGGGAGTAGATAAATGAAATAATATAAATCTATTGTGTGAATTACAGAGTGAATTGTGTGAATAGTTATTAAATATAATTTTGGAGTGCTTTATGCATTAAAAACAAACCAAAAATGTGCTTTAGCTTTTAAGCCCCTTACAGCCTGCAACACAGTTGTCTTTATAACTGTTACGTGGGAATGCTGATATAAAAGAATCATCATTTCATAATTTGATACAGTACAGCAATCAGGCAGCTGCCTCTTGGGAGAATAATTAAATGGTTCTTGATGAAAACTGAGGATAAGTAAACCTGGCGTGAGTCAGAGGTGGTACAATCAACTGATAAGAGCAAACTCAACCTGCAATTGCTTTATGTGTGCAGCACTGCTTTAGAGTTCTGCCTCCCGTAAAGCTGTTGGATCGATTTCTAACTTTGTCTCTCTCTCTGTTTCAGGCTGAGCTAAACTGAGTGTTTTATAAACATCATGGGAGAGATTAAAGTCTCTCCTGACTATAACTGGTTCAGAAGCACAGTTCCTCTTAAAAAGGTACGTACAGCTGTAATCGACTTGTGGGTGCAATTTCTCCTCTCATTTTGCAGTGGGGCAGACTGAGCTGGTTAATGCAGAACAGTTGTGGCTGTGCTGGTGACCTGGCTCATCTCCTGAGCTGTCATCTCACGTGTCATACGAGCACGTGAAAGAAGCATGTGAAAATAAAGAGCATGTTCAGAGGTCGCTTCTGCATGTGGTGTTGGGGAGCAGAAGTCATGAGCCACGATACTGAGCATCCCAATGCAGCTGCGCCTGAGGAGGAAACCCCGAGGAAATGGTGTGTGCTGGGGACTACGTGCGTGGCCTCCTGGAGCCACCTGTGTGCCCCACGCTGTGCCGAGACAGGACAGCTGGCTCGTGCTACCAGAGCCACCACTGCCATCCCCACCCCTGGGGCTGGAGCAGAACATCTGAAAGCAACTTCTTGGCAGTCGGGTTCCTGGGAATGGAAGTATGCCTTAACCACGGTGGAAAAAAACAGTTTCTTCCACTGCATGTCCTTTAGATATCATCTGATTCATCACACTGTCCAGCCACTTTCCTCTCTTGCTCAGATTTCTCGCCTTCCTTTCACTGAACACAGCACAGTGTTTGAGGTGTGCAGTGCTCCAGCTCTAAATGCCGAGCAGTGGAAGTGTCACTTGTGTCACTGTACAAGCTGAGCAGAGTCAGTCACCTGTCTGGCTTGGGAGTGGTTTCTAGTTTGTTTTTGGGCTCAGTGATGACTTCCAGCTGGTTCAGTTCCCTAATCTGTGTGGCTGCGTGGGTGGAACACAGGGATGTTGCTGGCAGCAGAGGCAAGAGCAGCATTACCTCTTTCAACAGCAAGTCGGTTGCTGTTAGGCCACTCAAAAGGAACTGTGTCCTCAAACCTAAGGAACAACACTTAAATGTGCCTAGTGTTCTTTTCTCTGAGCGATATAGAGCTTTCTCCAAGAAATTACCTTTATGGAAGAGCTGCAGGATTTTCCCTTTGGGGTTTCTCATTCATTTTTGCCAGTTTGTGTCTTCTGTAAATAGGACAGACACATTGCTATTGACTCTGCATCTTCTGCTGTCCAGTTGCTTTCTGTTTCTGGCCAGCACCAGATCTGCCGGGTCTATTCGTGCTGTTGCCTCCAGGCAGTGCCTCAGCAACGCCGGGAGGCAATAATTCAGTGGAAAGATGTGTGGGTGCTCTGAGGTGCTGCTTTATGGGGTGCAGTATGATAAATGAAAGGAGCTGCAGGTTGTGGTTACGATGGAAAGTGTTGCTGCTGCCGTGGGGACTGTGTGAGGCTGCAGGTCGCTGCCTTCAGCTGCTGCTGACTGCTCAGGATTTCATAAATGTGTAAACTGAAGCTGCTGGTGACCTTCAGACCAGGGAATACTTTACCCTCTTGAGAAATTCAGTCTACTTAAAAGTAAAATGATGCCGCAGCGATGAATGTGGGGTATGAAGAAGGTAGAAATAAACTAGTCCTGGTATCTGGAGAGAGAAGGAAAAAAACAGAAGGCACAATTTGGAGATGTCATTAATTTCTGAGGCAGTCTTTAGGAATACATTTGTTTGCATTTTCCCCCCAAAAGTATAGGAAAAAGACATGCAGTACAGAGGAAGGAACCAACCTTCGTCACTGCTGCTGAGCACTCATTACTGCTCTCAGAAACAGGTTGAGATGTTTCTTCTGACAGGAACAGGAAATACACAGCTCCATTGCCCTTCCTGCGCTTGTCAGATATAGGAAGTACAGCCCAGAAAATCTCATTTTGAAACTAAGTCTTTAGCTTTGCCTGTGAGCCTGTGTTTGCAAGCACCACTTGCTGCCTTTGCTAAGTCCACAGTATCACAGTATCACAGTATGTTCTGGATTGGAAGGGACCTCAAAAGATCATCTAGTCCAATCCCCCTGCTGGAGCAGGAACGCCTAAGTGAGGTTGCACAGGAAAGTCCATCCTAAACGCCTTCAGCAGGGGACACCCTGGCTCTGCTAAACTCAAGGGCAGTTCTGCACTTTGTTTCCATGCAGTGCAGATTTTACCCTGTATGTCAAGTTAGTTTTTCTGATTTCAAGGAATATACTTCACCTTTGGAAATATTCCTAAAGGGAAACTTTGTAGTAGCCACCAACAGCCACCCTGAATTCATCTCATGTTGCTGATGGAGTCACAGTTGAGAGCAGTGAGGCCTGGAGTTCTATGCAAAGGCTTTTGTAAAAGGTTTATTTTTAAATGGTTCCAGTGGTCTGCAATTGCTGGTATGCAATAACTTTTTTTTTTAATAGAAACTTCACAAAACAACAGTATCATGTGATTTCTCACATGCTCCCAGAGCCTGAAATACTGGCCTTATTAGATTTGTTAGTCAAGCAAATCTGATTTGTGATACAGTTTTCCTCTGATTCCCTGAGAAGCTTAACTACAGTGACAGAAAAGCAAATTGTGCTTATATATTGCTATTCAAAAAGCTACAAAACCTTGATATGGAGGAGACAGATTCCTGCTGTGTGATACATTCTTTGCCTAGAGGTTTGTGCTTGTTCATCTGGTGCAAGCTGCACACTTCGACTGGGTTGCAGAGTGTTGAAAGAGCATCCTGAATATACAAAACAGTTTGCTGGTAGAACAGGCCCTGTAAAAACAAGTCAGGCTACAGCATTGCTAGAAAAGAAGACCTTTACCGAATTCTTATATTTTTAAATGTTTTCAGCTTCTCCCCTGAGACAGGCACTGTGTGAGGAGCTACTCATTAAGGACAGAGAAGCTTGTCTGTGAACAATATCCGTCATGGCTCCTTTCCCAAGGATACTTGTCTGCATGTGGACTATCGCATAAACCAGATCCTTTGGGGCACAGCCTTACTGTTTCCGTGATTGATTTCTGTTTGAATTTTCAGATCTAGATGTACCATCGTTCTGACCTAAGTCCTTCAGAGCTGAAATCCAGAGCAAAGCACCACAAACTTCAGTAAACAACCTTAAAGAACAAAGCTATTGTGAAGAAGAGCAAAAGATGGGCTTGTTCAAAGGCATCTTGAATATTATTATATTTACTAGATGACAGAAATTTTGTAAAAGCAATCCTTCAAGCTGGCTGAAAAAGCTAATTTCAGTCTTGTGTGTTTCTTCTCCCCCCCGTCCTTCTCTTTTTCCAGATAATAGTAGATGATGACGACAGTAAAATCTGGTCACTCTATGATGCGGGACCTCGGAGCATTCGGTGCCCGCTCATATTTCTTCCTCCTGTCAGTGGAACTGCAGATGTGTTTTTCCAGCAAATTTTGGCGCTGACTGGATGGGGCTACAGAGTTATCGCTGTGAGTATTCCCCATTCTGTATTGAGGTTAGTGTACTAGTGCCTGTTGGATATTGAAAATCAGCTTCTTTGGGTTTCTTTGATGGGGGAATCCACCAAAAAAGCTGATTAGTCATATTCACGGGTATGTAGCATGCAGATCTAGGCTGAAATCTGTGTGCTCACAGAAGCATTTATCCAAAGCCTCGTGTGTACACATTATTAACTTCGTGGTCTGTTTTCTTCCTTGTGTGCCCTGGACACAAGGCTTTTTTTCCTCTGGCTGGATCTTTGTTAGCAGTGAGGCAAGTGCGTGGGTTAGTTCAGGGTTTCTGTGTTTGCCGTAGGGATGCTGGATAATGTGGTTCTTAGCCTGCCAAGCTCTAAGTGCTAAGTCGCTCCTTAAAATTCTTACAGTGTGCTCTTTCATGGCTGCTCAGCTCCTGGGGCTGAAACAACTGATTTTTACAACAATTTTTCTGCTAAACAGTCTGGCTTTAGGAGTGCTGCTCTGCCTCTTGCAGCAGTTAATGATTTCTGTACCTGTCAACTTTACATGCTCCAAAATCACCGAAGAATTGTTGCAGCCTCTCCTACCCGTGATTACAGACTGAAGCGATGCTGCATGTTCCCCAGCAAACTTGCTCTGCGGTGCTTTCGGCTGCATGTTTTGGTGCAAGCGAAGGGGAGGCGTTGGCACCCTCTGGCTGTAGGGACCTTGCTGGGGAGCGTGAGCTGCATGTTGCTGTCCTGACACCTTTAATGTGAGAACTGGTGTGACTTTAAAGTGGACAGCTGACAGGAACTGGTGAGAGACTGGCTTTTTCTAACTTTGTATGATTTTAGTTGCAGTATCCGGTGTACTGGGATCACCTCGAGTTCTGTGATGGGTTCAGAAAACTGTTAGACCACCTTCAGCTGGATAAAGTGAGTGCTCCGAGATGGGGAAATGGATGTATAATTGCAGTAAAAACCTAATGTTTGAAAGAGTCTTATTTAGGAGCAAGTGTATAAAAATATGTCTCAAAAACATAGCCTATAAGTAAAGAGGTTCTGTTGCAATTTTACTTTTGAAACAAGTTTATTTTTGATGGTGAATACCTTTGAAAATTGTCATGCTTAACCTAAATTCAGCTGCTGTTCTAGGCCCGTGAAACGGTAAGTGTTGGTTAACTAGTTTTTCATGAGATACTGTGGAAGTTGTCCTTCCTAACTCACGCTGTATGGAATATCACAATAATGTATCTTGGATTGGAGCAGCTATTGAAAACAAAGTGAAATGTTTGGGTTTTTTCTTAAGCTTGAGGAGCAAACAGAAATTTGAACTGTGACCTGGAAAGACTTCCTTTTTTTTCATATTTATCACATTTGCATCATGCATAAAGCCAGAGCTGAATAGAAGAGTTTGATTCTTTTTAAAAATGGGTTATGGGGACAAAGTAAAACTTGAATGACTCACTTTTGTAATGAAACGTTGTGCTTGGAGGTCACTTATTTCCCAAGTGTAACAAGGTCTGGTTTGGGTTTTTGTTTTTTTCCCCTTGAATTAGGTTCACCTTTTTGGAGCTTCTCTGGGAGGTTTTCTAGCTCAAAAATTTGCTGAATACACACACAAATCTCCCAGGGTTCAGTCTCTGATCCTGTGTAATGCGTTTAGTGACACTTCCATCTTCAATCAGACGTGGACAGCAAACAGGTAAGGAAGACTGAGACAAGAGATCGGACCCATGGCATTAATTTCTTGGGGATTAAATGTGCTGCTGATCTGGTTGGACACGCGTCTGACCTGTTTCTGGCCTGGGCGAAGGAGGTGTGGGATGGAATACTAGTGACTTCTAAAGCCACACTACGAGGAAAATTGAAATTTTCACAATTGGGAGTGTGGGATTTGACAGAGGAGTTATCCTGTCATCCCCTGTGGAATGTGGTCAGATTTAAGAACTCTGCCTGTTTTCTAGCGAAACCATTTAGAGTCAAAAAAGTGTTTTTCACCATGTTTAAAAGAACAGTTTTGCAATGTAAGACTAACAGCTTCCCTGAGCATGTCAAGCACCTCACTGCAAGGTTTTCCATCTCTGTGCTCTGGAAGCTTCTTCAGGATTTCATTTGATGTTAAAGTACCAAGTCAGCGCAAGGAAAGGGAGCGCTGACAACAAAGTGTCTTAATGTTGGAGTCCTGGGTGTTTGAAGCTTGTTCCATCTTGTTTCTGTTTCAGCTTTTGGCTGATGCCGGCTTTTATGCTGAAAAAAATTGTCCTGGGGAATTTTGCATCGGGTCCTCTGGATCCTGAAATGGCCGATGGGATCGACTTCATGGTGGACAGGGTAGGTGCTGCGTGTTCTGATGGCTGTGGTGTCATTTCAGCAGATTTAATTAAGTTATAGATATTTCTGCTGCTTTCTGCATTTACGTGCTCAGAAGGGAGGAGTAAGGAATGGATCCTTCGCAGGTGCCGAGCATCACAGCCCCAGCGATTTACCTGATGCTGTGACCATCTGCCTTGCAGTTCTGTTTATTATTTATGTCAGTCAGAAGAGAAATAGTGAAGAAACTGAGGTGGAAGAGAAGTGCTGGGATGCATCTGTAGGCCTTGCTCTGGAGGGCGAAGCGACTAAAGGAACATGTTATTAAACATTTATTTCATGCAGAGAAATATAATCGTCAGTGAAGGGCAGTCATGTTCCCTTTTAAAACTAACTTACCTATGGCTGTATTGTTAATATTACATTAATTCCCTGCAGGGAAATATGGTGTTAATTAGTGTTTTTCTTTACTGAAAGCTGGAGAGTCTGGGTCAGAGTGAGCTTGCTTCAAGACTTACCCTCAACTGCCAGAACTCCTACGTAGAACCTCATAAAATTCGAGACATCCCTGTAACCATTATGGATGTAAGTTAATCTCAATGTAATCCTTTTTATTTTATTTTTTTTTAAACAGTTTCCTGCCCTTTACAGGTGGGGCCTTGAATATTCTGTTCGCAGCTTCACAAATATTCGCAGTATATTTAGATAAGCCTTTTCCTTGAATTTGGTTCACATTCTCGGAGCTTTTCTGGGAGGCATTCTGGCTCAAAAATTTGCTGAATACACACAGATCTGAGTTCAGTCTCTGAACCTGTGTAATGCTTTTAGTGACACTTCATTCTTTAGTCAGACATGGACAGCGATATTTGCTTCATATTTATCTAAATCTTCTACTGACTGTGGCTCTTCTGTGTTAGATTTTGAATTGGATATTCTGTGCAATAACACAGCAGTATGTAAACATACCAGGGCATTAGATTTCTACCTGTTGATGCCTGATCTGTTTGCTTGTTTTCTGTTTCATTAACACTGTTCCACAGAGAAGCTGAGCTATTGCTTCAGAATCAGTCTGATTTAATAAGGACAATCCGACAAGATTCAGAACCAACTGCTGTGACTTGTTCCGTAGGTGTTTGACCAAAGCGCGCTTTCGACGGAGGCAAAAGAAGAAATGTATAAGCTTTATCCTAACGCCAGAAGAGCTCATCTCAAAACAGGAGGCAACTTCCCTTATCTCTGCAGGAGCGCTGAGGTCAACCTATATATTCAAGTGAGTCTCTGCCTCCTACAGCTCTGCTGGTTCTTGTTTCTGCTCACGCTGGGTCACTGATGGGGAAGGGGACAGGGAAGCACTCACCTTAATGGAGAGCTGGGTTTGGAGCTTTGGCTGTTGCCTCTTACTCTCATGCTCCAGAGCCATGATTTCATCCTCACAAAAATTATGCAGAAGGAATGATCCTCTTTTACCAAAACCTCATGCTTCTACACCTGTTTCAGTGTTGTTTTCCATGTCCAACAGATCCACTTGCTGCAGTTTCATGGTACCCGCTACGCGGCTATCGATCCCTCCATGGTCAGTGCGGAGGAGGTGGAAGTCCAGAAGATCAGTCTTCACAGCAGCAATGAGCAAGAAGAGCAGTAGGTTTTGGAGCACTGGTGGAAACGAGGAATTGGTTTGGTGGTCTTCCTGTGTATAATCAGCTGTTCCCACTCTGCCTTTTTCCCCGCACCAGCTGATGATCACTGTGTGATTCCAGCGGGATCAGTAAGTCAGTGAACGACCTGTGGACAGTCACCTCCAGTAGCAAATTTTGGATGGATCTGTTTAATTTTTAGTCTTGGAATTGAAGGAAGCATCTTTGAAGGCTGCAGTTTTAAAAACAAAGACATTTTTGCTACCAAAGTCTTCACTATCATGTTCTTAAGCAGAACAGTATTTCTTTTTATATTTTTCACTCAGCTGTATATATTGCCACATGCAGGTTGTATACTTATAAGCTGACATTTTTGTTGAATATTTGGTTGAAAAGATGTTTAGGTGCCAATGTTGCCATCACTTATTTGCTTCATATGTTGTGGTGTTAGTTTCTATTTGAAATAAAGCATTTGAATTTTTAACTTTCTTGCTGTTTAAAAATGTTTTTCAATAAAACTTTGATTTCAGCAAGTGTCTCTTGTTTCGACAAGAAAGTTACTTCTCCAGACATCTATAGAAATTAAGAAAACCAGCACATTCTGCTTGAATTCACCTCAAGCTTTAATTAAAAGGTTGCACTGGTTTAGCTTTAGGTAAGAATGATGTATTTTTTTAATAAAGAATGACTGACACATTAACTTGCAAGTTTAATGGTAAAATCAGGATTTATTGAAATAGAGACATTGTTTTCTCATTGAAACAAACACTGTAAAAATAAATATGAACGATCACATGACAAATTGGTACCTAAGAAAACCGTATGTCCTTGTCAGAGGTGGTGTAGATAACCAATGATTTACACTTTTCAAGCTGTAACCCAGGGAGTAAAGAAGCTGCCTATTTGATTTATAAACAGTACATGTACATTAATGTACATTTATAAGCAGTATATGGTAATGATCTTCTCTGAAACATTTTGTGAAGAGTCAAAACAGTAAAGATCCCAACCCTTAAGGTTCCAAAAGGACCAAGTGGTGACCTTGACTTTTTCTGAAATATTCACCCTTAGAGGAAAATTACAAACACATCTAAGACACAAGTGATAGACACCCCCAAAGAAAAAAAAAGGTAAGAACACTCCTGAAAACAAAGGCTTCCCCCCAATAACTTAAAAAACCCTGACAATTAAGAATTTATATACAAACCTGTGATGTAAACAAGTTACAGTAGTGTAGCATTTCCTGATGCAGTCTGACAAGTGATACTCACTCACTGAACTCATTACAGCACCCAGACCATACACAAGAGCTGATAAAAATCTCTAGAAAACTCCCTTTGTGTGAAGAGACATTTTGGACAATGAGCATTCACCGATTCCCTTGTTTCACACCAATTATGCTTTTTGTGACAAGAAGCCCTTCAGTTGCAGCTGCCTTCTGATGAGTAGCAGAGTGAGTGCTGCTCCTCCTGGCCTTACATCGCTGTACACTTCCTTGGAGAGGCAGAGTCCGCATTTGCTTTTTTCCTAATGCTTTCTGTAAAAGAGAGAATGTTCTGCTGCATGGAAAGTATAAAGCTGTGGCAGGATATGTTAATTTATCAAAATAAAAGAGAAAAAAATAACTTGTGATGGTGGCAAAGGGGCAGGGCAGGGTGGCTTTCAGCTTTTCCTGCATAACCAGAGAATTCAGGCAGTGCTTGCTGTGCATTATTTAAAAGAAGACAAGTATTACCTGCTAAATCTCTTCTTCCAATCCCCACGAGGCCTTCGTACAATCCCTTGATCGGATTTTCTCCTGCCGTGATCACGCCGTGGAGCCAGATAAGCAACATCCTGTGGCCGTGCTCCCGGTAGCTCTTAGTGCCTGGCAAGATCAAACCACAACTGAAATTCAGCTCTCAAAAGAAGAAAATAAAACCAGCAAGTTTCTTCTGTCCCACACAATAAGAACTGTAACAAGAATTTGAGGTCTGGCAAGCGCCTCAGCAGGAGTGAGCAATGAACCACTAACCCCCAGGTTTGGGTGCTTTACTCCTGGTCAAATTCCAGTGTGTAGGTAACTCCACACTCATTAGAAAAAGGATTTTTAACCTAATTTTGTTTCAAATAAGCCATCTGGTTCTCTTCATGCTTTGCTATTGCTGCAGACTTATCTTCTACAAACGCAGCCTGAGTAAAGGAAGGTAAACGCCCAGGCAGTGGTTTATACTTGGGCAGTGGTTTATACCTGTCCACTGTTGCTCAATGGCCCTGACATGGGCATCAGTGAATTTCCAGTAGTGTGCCAGCTTCTTCCATTCACCGGGTTTGAGGTATTTAGTAGCCAGTCTCCACATCACCGAGCGAATGTGCTGCGTCTCCAGCCTGTGATCTTGCTTAAAGGTCAAGCGCTTCGCCACCCAGGAGTCAGAATCGCTGTTCAGGTTGTCCTGCAAAGCCAGAACAGGGGTTCCAGTTGGGACCCGTTACTCATCCTCAGCTCTGCAGGCTGCTGTGCGTTCATCCCGCAAAAGCACTTTTTAAAAAAATTTTTTTAATTCTCGTTTCACTCTGCTCTAATCACCCATTAACGAACGCTGTTAATAGCAGCTTTGCTGCGGAAGCCCATGTGGATCGCAATTTGCATTTTTGCAGTGCCTTTCATCTGGAGCTTGGATGCAGAATCCTTGCTCCACTTTAATGTAGGCACATCGCCTCCTTTACACACCAAACTGCAAGCAGGCTACATGGCCCTAGGGCTGCACGGGAAGCCCACACAAGGGCCTGATACACACAGCGTTAATCCCAAAGCTGTGCCTGAGCCACAGGTGTATGCTCTCCTTTCTTTTCCCACTGTCTTTCCTGGTACGGGAGGATGCCCAAAGTCTCACAAAGACACGAGGTATGTGGTGTCTGGCTGTCCTTCCAGCATGCTCCCGGCTCAGCTTGGTTTGGGGTAGGCAGGGTTTCCCTGGGGGACTGGGCAATACTGGGAAACATGGGAGGAACAGCCCCAGCTGCAGGAAAGTTTGAGAAGGGAGCGGGTTGTGTGACTCCAACAAGAATTGCTCGCGAGAGGCATCTCCCACTATTGAAAACTCCCCACATCCCATTTGGTGACCTTGGGCCAAGCATTTTCCTGCTCAGGACTGCAGTTTCTCCTTCTGGGAAAAGGAACTAACCCTCTCCCGTTCCCTTCTCCGGGGCTTTGGGAACAGCTGCCAAAGAATCTTTGCAAACCCCTGTTCCCTTCAGCACAGTCTGGGCTTTTAACAACAAAGACTTTTTAAAATAAGGAAAGTCTTAAGAAGAGGGTGTTGGCACAGTGAGGACTTTTGTTTTTCTTAAGTAAGGTGATGAAAATAGAGGTCGGGCTGTCACAGGATGTCCTGTATTTCTTTCCCTTTTGACAGCTGGTGATGCGGAGTTTCCATGGAGAGCATAAAGCTACATCTGCCCTGGAAAGTGCAGAGGATGGTGCTGTAAGCTCCTCACCTTCTCCCATTTGTAAAACCGATCGGCTTTGATAATCATGTCTGCCACGTTGATGTGATTGCCTCGGGCAGCGACATCCAGAGATGTTTTTCCTTGCTGAAATCAGAAGGGGAAAAATGAGCTGGAAAAGACCTTGCATGCTTAGGAGGTACAACCTCCACACCCACCCCGCAGTCTGTAGCAGCAGCAGCACAGCCCATTGAGCAACACACCCAGCCGGGCTGAAGGACCCCTGTGCCCTTTAATTTGACAGGCTTGGCATACACATGATTAGAAATGGTCTCCTAGAAGCAGCACAGGCTGATGGGACTATAAAAACGTGAGTACGCTCCTTATGCAAACATGATTTTGGACTGGGCCAGGGGAGAATTTGTGTTTATATCTCAAAGCGTAGAGCAGAAAGGAACAAGATTTGCAAAGTGCATGAAGGAAAGCGAGCCAGCCCAGCCATGAGACACACCAGTGAGAACTGTCCCAGCTCAGGTGTGAGCAGAAATCCAGCTTCACACAGAACAGCGCGAATGTGTCCCCTGCGCTGGGTCTCACTGCGGTTCCACAGGCTGCTGGCAGGTGGCAAACACTCCCCGCAGCTGAAGGCTGTTTCAGCCACTACCTCCTTTAACCCCCTGCGAATGGCAGACACTGTTTTTAACTTCTGCCCAAGACCCCTTCAACATTTTCTGGGCATACACCACACTTCCAGGCTACACACAACTTGCCTGATTCCTTTAGAATTCCTTCTGTTACTTAATTAGAGGGCAAAAGCCCTGCACACCTGTGTCAGATCTGTATCAACCAGATACTTTTAACCTATTAAAACATGTGTGCTGTAATTCTTGAGGTATATTATTTATCATGATTCCAGAAGATCTTTGATATTAATGTGCATGATAGCACAAGTAGAAGGAACCAGAACTTTGAGAAGAAAACTTTGCTCATTGCGTAAACTGCTTTCTATCTTCCTAAGAACCAGTCACTTCTTTCATGAAAAACACATCAAAATAACCTACTCAGCAGTATTTCAAGGCCTTATCCCTGGAAATATCCAGATTTTAATATTCTTACTAGCCTTCCTTGAAAGCTATGAAAAACAACGGCAAAGACCATCCATATTTTCACTCCATACCCGCCCCGCACCTACTTAACCCACGGAGACATTTACCTTGTCTGTTTGCTTCAGATTAACTCCTGCAATGAGAATCATCTCGGCGATGTCCTGCCTGCCGTGCTCCGCAGCGATGTGCAGTGCGGTCTGCAGCCTCTGCAGGAGGGGGAGAGGACTGAAGTTCAGAGAGGGACAAGTGTGAGGCTGGAAGGACAGGACAGACCCACCCCAGGAGGAAGCGCTGTAAGAACATTGTCAGTTCCTCCCTCCTCTCCTCTCTGCCCCTTTTTAAACTCAGGGCCAAACCCCCTCCTACCTCAAACTGGAGCTGGGTTCCTCAGGCTGAGCAGAACTGGTCTGTCCCTGCCTCAACACTAGGAAACCTCCCTGGTAACATTTCAGTCTAAAGAAGGAACCTCTTCAGTTCCATAAAGCTCCCTAGGGTCACTTATAGGACTATATTGTTTCCTGTTATTTAAACAATTTCTGTAGGCAGTTTGGCCAAGGGAGGAAAGAACCTGGGCCAGCTCTTTGTTCCTGGGACACAGGGATGGGTTAATGCACATGGACTGTAAACTGTGTGCACCTTGGGACAGTCTCATGGCAACAACTAAAATTAAACACAAAACATGGCAATTTTATGGTGTCATCAGGAGAGAGCATCACTACAAGAATGAACATTAACTGAAACATAACAAAGAAGTTACACATTTGTTAGCAAATGTACACAAAATTACAATTTGGTGAGACAACCAGCTACCTCCAAGCTTGTCTCACATTCTCAGCTCCCCAAATATTTTGCAGAATATCTTCCCACCTGAAATTTCTCCCACCTGCTTCCAGCAGGGAGGAGAGAGCCTGACTATTCACAGGTCCCAGGGACATGGCACAGCCCATGTGTAGAATGTCATCCAGCAACTACCTCACTGCAACACTCAGAATCATTTTGCAGGTTTCACGTTTCTTAAGTTGGGCTTCCAGGTTTTCCTGATTTCAAACACTCCTCTTTAATCCTGTCCCCAGGGTGATCAAATCCCACCTGAAATGGGTTCACATTTCAAAGACAAAGAACAGGAGCCACAGTCTTACATTGTCGGGAATGTCAAGGTCACACTCTGCGTCAATGAAGAGCTTCACCATGGCTGGGAAGTTCTGCAGTACCGCAATGTGTGTCGCCGATGCGTTTTGCTGTGGAAAGAAGATCCTGACCTTAGGGTGAG
This sequence comes from Nesoenas mayeri, assembly GCF_963082525.1. NCBI lineage: Eukaryota > Metazoa > Chordata > Aves > Columbiformes > Columbidae > Nesoenas > Nesoenas mayeri. Next base: position 10,365,663 of record NC_137563.1, on the reverse strand, counting down.
CTTAGCTCATGGCACTAAAAGGACTACGTTGTGCCCAGCTTGTCTTAGAATAAGACTAGCTGCAAGTCTGGACTGGGGGTAGACTGGGGATAGTGGCGATACGCTGCAGCGGCACTGGTCCTTGCAGAGTTGCTTTGTGCTCTTGAACGTCTCCACAAACTGGCTTTGCCTTTTTGTACGTGATGAGAGGATTGTGCGGGACTTACATGATTAACAGCATTTGTGTGGATTCCGGCGTCCAGGAGGATCCTGGCGATCTCCTCATGGCCGTGCAGAGCTGTGTAATGAAGGCAGTTCATCTTCTTCTGCCAGGCACGTCAGAAGAGACGCGTGTTATTTGGGGCTGCTGCTCAGAGGTCGTGGTTGTTACAGACTATCCAGAGATCTCTCTGCTTCCCCCCTGCAAGAGCCCCATGCCCCTGCATGGACAAATTCACAGGGATTTGTCTCCACAGCCAAAGCAGTCCCAGGGCAGCTTCTCTCACCTCTTTTTACAAAGCCACATGTACTTTCCTCTGCCCTCCCTGCACCATTTCTGAAGCGCTGGACTCCACACGGGCTCGCCTGATAACGGGTGCCCTCTCTGTGAGGCCACAGGTGTGGGCAAAAAATCCACAAAGTTGTGTTTGGAAATGGAATCACCTCCACAGAGCTCACCTGGGTTTGGGCATTGACATCAGCACCTGCTTCCAAGAGCAACTTCACACAGTCGCTGTGACCCCCCTCAGCAGCCAGGTGCAGAGATGTAAGTCCTTCCTGGACAAGGCAAAAACAGGAGGCAAGGAATGACCAAGCCTCTACCTCACCTTTTGAATCCAAAACATGTTAAAACACCAATTCTAAGGGCCAGAGATCTCCAGTCAATTGTTAGGAAAATAAAGGGCACAATTATGTGCCACCAACATACCAGAGCACCGCTCTGTCCTTATGCCACTGCAAAGAGCTGGGCCACATTGTCTTTTCGCCCCTTCAGCCCATTAGCAAACAAAAAAAGATGTCACATGGACAACAAAAACAAACCATTTTCCTGGAGTAGCCCAGGAACAGTCATAGGCAGAACTGGAAACCTGCAGCACTCAACCAGTTTGTCCCTTCCAAGGGCTGCAACTCGTTTCTTTACAAGAAACCAGAGACACGCAGAATTCCTCAGTGATTTAATCTGGTTTTATTACTGCTCTTCGCACAAAGGGCAGCTCATCTGGGGAAGACAAATGCTACCAGAGTTACCACAGAAGGTGGTTCCCTCTTTCTTTCAGATCTTAATCACACTCAAATACACTTTTCAAAGGCATCAACCGAATAAGACTAAAAAAAAAACCCAACTGCTGATAAACTTAATTGGGAGTGTGCCCTGCCATAAATAACAGCACTACTAAGCCAATATTTGCTATCTAAACCATTAACTGTGTTCCAGCCACATCATTTTCCAAAGCAGGTCTGTCAAAGAGAGATCTCAAACAGAAGGCCCATATGTTCAGTGACTAAGTCAATACTATAAAGCATAGTGAAGTTTAGTTTAAAACACACTCAATATCCATTTAAGGTGCTGGAATGTGCAAGGGTCAGGGACAAAAAGGGAGATAAAATGGAGTGATAAGGTAAGGTGGTAGATACAGCAGGAAAAGGCAACGCTTTAGGATTGGATATTGGTCCAAGAAAGATGTTGCCTTTCATTGATATTCTGCAAGCGTGACCTCCCTTCACACATGTATGCTTTAGATAAAATCAGCTATCTGCTAGACCTTTCCAGTCAATACCAACTATTCAGCCTGAAGACTGTGGCAGGAGAGTATTTCTAGGGAGGGAAAAGGCAAAACTGATGTGTTTTTTATTTCATTTAAATGTACTTACAAAGTTCTTTTCATCAAGGTCCACTCCAACATCTATAATCTTCTGCAGCACAGAGCAGTGTCCGTTTTTAGCAGTTAAATGCAAGGCTGTATTTTCTTCCTGAAAGAAAACATCATACATAGATGTGTCACAGGACTGCATGTTCATACACTACAAGTGTATATCCACTACAAGAGTATATCCAGAGTGATTGAAAAAGAGGGTATAATTGGTAGCACAAGTCTCAAACAGACTTCTAACAGGTACAGCAGGGAGAGAAGAAACCTGGCGAATTTAAACTAGAACACAGGCCACCAGGCTCACTGCGTACCCTGTCTGAAAAGTCCTGGAGAAAAATCCAACATGGACTTGCCCACACAAGCCTGTTCCTTGACTTTCACATCCTCTAATACTTGGACTTAAACTCTCGAATGTGCTTTATGATGGTACCTTGTCTTTGGCACTGTGAGAACAACCCAGGCGAATCAGAAACTCCACCACCTCCAGCCGGCCATGCTCTGCAGCCAGATGAAATGCTGTCCTGTCCATCTTTGAAAGGAAACGTAAAGAAATACAGTCCAAGAAAGGTTCAGAAAGCACAAAGTTACATCATCTGCTGCAAGCAATATAATAATGCTTTATGTGATAACCCAGTTGCACAGCAAGCTTAGTGTCCACAGGGGTGAAAAGTGCTGCACTTCAAAAATACTTCTCTCACATTCTGCTGCTAACTTTTATTCTGCTTTACATTTGGGATGATTCTAACAGAACAAGGTGAGCAGAACTACATACTGGGACCAACAACTCCAAGCACTCCAAACACTGTAAAAGACATCATTTCAGTGTTTATTTCATATAAATAGAGGCTAATAAATAGTTTCCTAAAAGCAATTAAGGATTTAAAAAAAAAAAAAAAGGAATTAATACCTGAGATCCCAGTTATCAAGCGAGTCAGAAACCCTTTTGGGGAAAAGATAGATGTCTTGTTGCCTCATTTAACTCCCAAGCATCAGTGAGGATGACTCTAAGAACCGTGCCAGCTGGGGAGTGAAAAAAAAGTGTGCACCAGCTCCTCTGTGCTCCTACGCTGCCTCCAGGAACAGATCAGCTAATGCTGGAACATGCTGGGAGAGAGTTACCCTTGGTTATTGCCTACCTACAACACACCCTGGTGCATCACCTGCACAAGAGAAGGACACTGAAATTCCCGAATTCATTCCGCAATAGGTTACACTGGGAAGCCCTGGCTGCCGAAACTTGATCAGAGCCAGAATCTCCATCATCCCCTAAGCCCCCTGCACAGGAGGGCCAGACCTGTGTGGGACTCCCTTGATACTCCAGGAATCACATCTGACTCTGGGCCTCTTCCCAAGACCAAGGTAACATTCCTGCTAAGCTCAGCAGAGCAAGATCAGACTTTGTGAAGCAAGGCAGTGAAGAGCCTTCCTACATTGTCAGTCTTATCCACACACATGTCCTCCAGGTCCTCCATAACAAACTCCATCACCTGGACGTGTCCCCTCTGAGCTGCACAGTGGAGCAGGTTCCCGCCACTCTGGAGAGGAGATAAAGGACCTTTCATTTAACAAGTCCAAGATTGTGGGACAGTCTTTTGACAACCTGTTCCTGTTAGCAAAGACCCATTTGATGTCTCCCTCCACCTCTAGAGCTAAACTAGCTTATGCTGCAGACAGCAAGTTATGACTCTGAAATATTAGTGTTCCTTTTCCCAGCCAAGGTCTATTTTAAAATACATGGCCTGCCGATCCATTAAACCCATTTCTATAACACTTTCCACCTCAGCACTGTACAAATGTGAGTTGAGAAATCCTTGTACACCTCTATAGCTACCATTTTTAAACCTCTTTTAGGAATAAGCCTAAGATGACTTCGCCTGAGGTCACAGCATCAGGCAGAAGTGCAGATAACAGATGCTGTCATGCAGAGTCACCTTAGCTCACAGCTAAGCCTCTCTCTCCCCTGTCACTGTCTGGAGCTGCACAATGGACCCATGTAGGCAGAGTCTCTCACCCTGTTGACACAGTTGATCTTGGCTCCGGCATTGACAAGGATCTGCAGGACGCGGAGGTGGCCAAACCAGGCAGACAGGAGAAGTGCATTCATTCCAAACTGGGCAGGAGAAAAGAGAGATACTTAGAGCTAAACTGCAGCCACCACCTGCACTCTGGAGGGAAGCTGTCCCTCTACCTTCAATAAGCTGCCCAAATATTTTTGTTTCTTTCCTTGCTGTTGTTGTGGTTTTTGTTGGGTTTTGTTTGTTTGTTTGTGTTTTTTGTTTTGGTTTGTTCGTTTGTTTGTTTGTTTTTGGAGGGGAGGTTTTGTTGTTGTTATTTTTGGTGTTGTTTTTTTTTTTTCCCTCTTGTTTTTGCTTTTTTTTAACTCCACTTTGTCCAATTACTGTTATTCCTGCCACAGATGGTCTCAGCGGCTGAGCAGAGACCTGCCTCTTGGCTGCCATTTCCTAGTCAGTGGTGCCTATTACCCTGCTTGTTATGGGGGAAGAGAGAACTTGCTGGCTGTCCTCTTTCCCATAAATCCCAACACCATGACCAGAAGCAGCCAAGCATCCCCACGCTACAAAGAAAACCTCACAGATTCTACCAGCTGACTTCCCAGTCACTGCATGCAAGGAAAAGGCCAAAAGACAGAGCACAGACATATCTGAAAACAAGCCTTGCACTGCAATGCCTCCCGTCACCCACCCAGGGCTATGGCAAAGTCTGTAACTGCCAGCCCTGCACCCCATCCCCGGCATTCCCCCAACAGAGAACATGTTTGCAGGACATGTGAGTGAGATTCGCCTCCATACACTGTCTTCATCATCCAGTGGGATGTCATGGTCCAGCAGCAGTCGCACAGCATCCACGTTCCCCGCTCCTGCGGCCCAGTGCAGGGCAGTCCGGTCTGTCTGGAAGGGAAGGACGGACAGAGGGAAGGCTGATGTATGCAGAGTCCCAATTTCCCACACTGCGCAGGGGAAATTTCTTTGGACGGAGTCCTCTGTCTCTTTGCTCTCTTGTCAGGCAGACAGTGACCTCTTCTAGCCACCTTCTACTCAGAAACTGCAGGTATGGATTGCAATGACAGCACAGGAATGAGCAATATTGCTGACCGTGGACAGACAGATTGAAACAGTAGGGATGGACACAAGCACATATTTCCAGGAATGTACTGGTCAACAAGGGGAGATCTGCACCAGGAACTAAGTTAGTCCCACAGCCTTGGTGTACAGAGGTAGCAAAATCAAAGCCTTTTATTGCAACCATATGCACCTGGTACATGGGTTCCAGGGGGAACCATAACTTAGCGCCATTCCTCAGCCCTTATTACTTCTCGGTCTGGCCAGGATGACACTGCTGTGGGTCCCAGTGTGTTATGAAACTGCTCAGTTGCTACAGGCCCTGTTTAGCACTGGGCGGTGTATTTTAAAGCTTTGACCAATTGAGCAGCTAATGAAGAGAGTAGCGTTAAGGACCTGCAGTTCTGAAACACACCCTCAGCTCTTCCTGCAGCTTAGAGGTGGAAAAACCCAGGACTTACACTGGTTTTGGCTTTTATGTCGACCCCTCTCCTGATGAGCTCCTCCATCCTAGCTGTGTCATTACGTTTTGCCGCATTGTGAAACTCTTTCTCTGAATGGAGCACTGCAGCAGAGACAGAAGAACAGGCATTAAAACAGCACCAGCAAGGAGCAAAATAGAATCACAGAACAGTTTGGGTTGGAAGGGATCTTCAAAGATCATCCAGTCCAATCCCTGACACGAGCAGGGACATCTTCACCCAGCTCAGGTTGCTCAGACCCCCAGCCCCAACAAACCTCCCCTTCACCTCACCAGCCACTGTGGCTTCAAGGAAGGATGACTGCAGAAAGATTCTTCCAGCAAGAATCCCAGTCCTGCAGATGTTAGCATGTTTGTTGGATTCATCCTCTCCCATCTTCCCTTCCCTGAGTACCCCTGTGCCACATCAGGGCTCTTCCAGTCCTACCAGCTTCTCTTTTAATTCAGCATCTTTCTCTGTTCGCATGGACTCATTCCTGCCCCAAAACCTTTTGATCCATTAAAAGTGCCATCCTCCAAGACCCAGAGCCGGTGTGAACATGGGGGCAGATGACGCAGACCCTTTCCCCACCACTCCACTTAGATCCCGCTGCTCTGCAAGGGGCCTTTACCCACGGTCCTGCTCTCCCCTCCAGGCAACCCAAACCAGCCAAGCAGCACAAAACTGCGGGCCTGGCCTGGCATTAGTGCTGCGGCTCTTAACAGGCTGTGGCATTCTGCAACTAATTTACCACAACTGGCAGTATTTGTCCTGCACACTTAAGCACAATTTAAGGGCGTTTAGTCTCCATGCTGGGCCTTGCCCCACCAATTTTCTCCTTGATCGAGTCTGAGAGTAGCACAGGCTCAATGCAGCTTCGGTTAGTATCCACCAGGCACTAACCATGTACCATGCAAGAGGCACCAAAACATATCACTGTTGCCATTCCACCACGCTGAGGAGATAAACATGACATTTGCTGTCTGAATAACATTTCTCTCTGGAGAACACAGAAGAAATGTACCCTGACTATGGGCTCTTAGGGCAACAGAGGTAGCAGCTCCTCCTATCTTCAAACAAAAGCCTTTAGCCCAAGAAAAACACAACACAAGTCTTAATACCAAACAGGATCATCCAAGTGTGTTGGACCTGCTGCTCCAATGAAGGCAGCAGGATTTGGACACTGATTTCTACAGGAACAGGATTTTCTGTCCTGTATATTGAGACCCCGGTGAGGTGTGTTAGTGCGATTGCATTTCCACACCACATGGACCCTCCATTTGAGAGGAAACATCAGCAGAACTTGGGAAAAACCCGTGGAGTTGATGTTAACTATTAACCCCAATGGCTACACACATCCCACCTCCTCGCAAACGCTTATCTCCGTTCGGTGGAGTAAACCCTTTGTTTTCAGTTCAGCAAATGTTGCTGCCCCTGCTCTCCAGGTGACAGAAACGTGTTCTTGCACAAATCATCATTGTTCAGAGATCCCAAACCACCCCTTGACTTGTTTACTCTTTCCTCTACCTGTGAAGGTGCGATAACAAACCTGGTATTGCAACAGCTGCAGAAGCCTCAATTTGTTTAATTTCAACAAGGCAAAGGAAACAATTTACCGGGCAAAGCCAGCCTGGTAAATGTAAATGCATGCTCATTGTGGCATGCACCCATCCAACAGCAGCATTTCCGTGAATATTTAGCAGTTTTTTCTCCTCTTTCTAGCTCAGGTTCTGGGGTATTTTGTATCTTATGGTATTGAATATTACTTCAGTTATCCCAAACAGTGAGGAAAACAATTTAAGTGGTTTACCCTCAGTGCAATGCACAATCTTGAAGGCAGTTTATTATGCAATAGATTTTAAAAAGCAGCAAAGGAGATGAAAAGCATGCACAGAAACACATTAAAACTGTCTGCCGGGCTCTACTTGAGGCTGCAGGACACGAAGACAGCCCAGGACGGCGGGTGACCGGTCAATAAAGGGGGCAAAACCCTCAAGTCGGGGAGGGAGCGGGGTACTGTCGTTATTGCAGCAACTCAGGGTACAGGATGCCTTGGGGCTAAAGCAGTCTCGATTCCTGAATCTATCCGAACAGATTTTTATACGTCTCGCTATTCGTTAAAGCATGTCAGCCCTGCCGCGGAGCCCCCCACCCCGCTTCCCGGGGGGGCCGCGCCCGCCCTCTCCCGCCACACAAACCCGCGCTGGGGCAGCCCCGCTCCGTCCCCACTTACGGCTGTCGCCGTCCGGCGTGAGGTCGTCCCCCATGTCGCGGCCGCGAAGCCGCCCGAGGGCGGGCTGACAGGGGCGGCCCCGCCGCCTCACGGGCGGGCTGCTGCCGCCGCGCCGCCGCAGAACGCCTCTTTTCACTGTTATTCAATATAAAATAAATCCGGTTTCCAACAAACATGGTGTTTTCGGGATGAATTAAGGGGGGAAGTCCAACTACCGCCATTTCAGTGGGAGCCGCACAGCTGTTACTCAGCAGGTGCCGCCGGTTACCTCAGCGCGACTCTGCTGGGTGCTGCTACTGAGAGGCTGTGGGTGGTTTAATTCTGTTTCCAACCCGATTTAGGAGAAGAGGGATTTTTATTCTGTGGGCAACACGAGGTGGGTTGTTGGTTTGCTTTTGTTTGGTTTTTTTTCCTCTGAAAGCAGGGGTCAGGGTTTGGTGTTTCCAGGGGCGAGGCGCAGCCAAGGCTCCATGATCTCGAGTGTCTCCTCTTCCAGCCAAGATAATTCCATGATTCTGTGGCCCTCTCCCCTCAGCAGCACCCTGGCTGCGAGCACACGCTGATGCCGGTGACCACACGAGGGTGCCCGTGCTGTTCACCTGCCGCCATTTGCTGCAGCCGGCGGGGAACAGGGTGCAGCTGCGGCTGTTCCAGGGGCTCAGGCCACTTTTGGGGGACAGCCCTGTCCCGGGGACCCTTGTGTGGGTCTGTGCCGCTCCTGTGAGAGATTACGGGATGCACATGTGTGGTGGGAGATGGGGGAGGCAGGCAGAGGTGCAGGGGTGTGGAGACCCTCTGTTGTCCCAAAATGTGGGATCATTACCCGCCCTGCAGACACCAATTCACACACCAGAAGCAAGCTGAGTTATATATTCATACATTTTAACTCTTAGCCTCTCCTAACATCTTACACATATTTGTGCCTACTCAAAGTTCATTGGTCTAAACTTTTCTCATCTTGGTTTAAGAGGTACAGTAAACATAAAATCTTCTAGAGGTGCTCAGTGAGTAGGGGTTTTCTCCTGGAGGTGGGTAGCCTTTGACGAGGAGGAGTGGTTTTGTATTAAAAGTAGCATATAATGAGCATTTTTCACCAAAGTTTACAATATATCACTAGTCCTTGCCGCAATTCTTGCTTTGTTACTGTGTGCATATTCTTCAAGGTTTATCTTTGGGTTCGTCCTTCAAGTTCCTCTCATAAGTAACTGATTCCTGTTCCGTTTGAAACATATTCTTTTTTTATCTTCTGGTTTGACCTTCTGTAAAACTCCATTAGACTTAACAGAGATGTCACCTCTGCTACTTTAGCAACATCCCTCGGTGGGCACAGCTGCACCAGAGCTGTCCCCAGGTCAGGGAGCAGCGGGGCTGAGCTGGCAGTTTCCATCTCATGGAGCCACCACCAAGGGTCTCGGCGGCCAAACCCTGTGCTGGGATCGGTGTCCAGCTGTCGGACCATGAGCAGGGACCAACCTGAGGAGCGGCTGAGGGACCTCGGGGTTCAGCTGGAGAACAGGAGCTGAGGGGAGACCTTCTGATCTCTGAACTGCCTGAAAGGGGGTTGGAGCCAGGGGGGGTCGGGCTCTGCCAGGACCAAAGGAAACGGGCTCAAGTTGCGCCGGGCGAGGTTGAGGTTGGATCTTGGGAACAATTTCTTCCCCAAAGGGCTGTCAGGCACTGGAACAGGCTACCCAGGGCAGTGGTGGAGTCACCATCGCTGGAGGGGTTGAACAGATGCAGAGATGAGGTTCTCAGGGACATGGGGTAGTGCCAGGGCTGGGGGAACAGTTGGACTCTGATCTTGATCTCTTCTAACCAAAATGGTTCTATGATTCTAAGCCAGCTGTGAAATGGGGAGACAGACCCTAAACTCCTGAGCTATCACAGATTGTGTGTGGGTCTATGACTAGCTGCAGGTCTCAGAGTTTTGGATTTCTGTTTTGTTTTCCTTTTATTCAAATTTTTTTGTTTGTTTTTTTTAGAGAAAACCCTCTCTGGTAGGAAAAGCAAACAGACGGTCTGTCTGGATAAAGGGGAAGCCCTTCTTCTGTACAATAGCTCAGTGGGTAGCACGTTCTCCCTGAGGAATGGGGAAAGCCAGGTCTGATCCTCGCTACTGCCGGAGGGGAGATGCAAACCCTGCTCTGCACAAGACCCCAGAGAGGATCACAAACAGGAGGCCACATGCATGTCTGGTGCGGAGAGTTTTTCTTGCTCTTTCCTGTTATTTTAAATAATTAATGATTTGATGGAGCGGGGAGTGGAGAAGGCAGGTGTCCTATCTCCCTGGAGAGCAGTCTTTGCACCCGGCGAGACGGAGTCTTGCTCTCTCTCGATGAATATTTAAGTGTCTTTAGACAAATTGGAAAGGCACCAGCAGAAATGACTGAGAAAGGCCACTGGGGGTTGTGGGCTGGGGAAACAGCCCTGAATAGGGCAGAGAATAATCCCTGTTTGTAGGCACATACTGGGAATCCCAGCCTTGGGTGGCACCTCTGGCTCTTGCTGGTCTTTTGTTGTGCTGGAAGAGATGCTTGGGTGGAAAGCTGTCTGGACTTAAACTGCCACTGCTAAGGTCATTGTCTGCACCTCTTGCAGAGCTTGAATCAGCCGGGACTGACCACCTACAGCTCATCTGCTGCTTAATGCTGACCTCAGAAGAGAAGTAATGCAGATGCACTGAAAATTTGCATCTGTTTGTGGGCTTGGGTGTTTCCAGCAGGCAGAAAAAGGAGCAATGTAGGCAGTTCCTTCTGTCCTTACTAAATAGGTATGTGTTCAGGGGTGGAAGGGACAAATCTGCTGATACTAAGTACAGAAAGCAGCAAGGATTTATTAACAACGCTGAACACTTGCCTAGCAATCCATTTATTAGCTATCAGACCTAAAAGAGCTTTTGGATTTTTCCACTAATGTTGTAGCATAATGAATGACTAGGAGGGGTGATAATTTGAGCTCTTTTTGCAATATATTCGTGCTATTGACCTCACCTCCAGAAAGGAGTTAAAGTCTTCGACTTTATTTCACTTGAAGAATAATTTTAGCTAACCCAACTACGTGCTCTTTTTCACTTAGAAGCCAAGATCACTGGGGTAGCGTTTTGTGCTCTTACCTTGTATGCACAATTTTTATGTGTTAGTTTAGGATAATCATTATTTTCAATCTCCAGCTTTAAAAAAATCATGAGTCAGGCTGCTTAAATCCATGCCATTTTAAAATGTGCCTCTGTTTGCTCTCTGGTTTAGTTGTATACACTGTGATTTTAAAGTCAGTCAGATTTGTAGCTAGTCATGTAATGCAGCCCACAAACCAGTATGTGTTTATGCAGAAACAGTTGCTTACCCAAAGGTTTAACAAATTGGACTTTAATTTATAATCCTCCTTTGGAAACAAAACTGGAAGGTGACTCCTCCTGCCTGCAGCTGCCTGTATTCCAGGAAGCCAAGTCTCTGTGTCTCTGGATCTGCCCACAGCGGGGGAGCCTGGCTTGGGGAACACCCTCCGGTCCTGGAGAATTGTCTTTTCTGGCATTGTCTTTCTGGTATATGCTGCCACAGTCAAGAAATGGAATATTGGATGGTAGAGGGGATGAGCATGTTCCTCTTTCAGTGCCAATGGACAGGTTTTACATGGGCAGGTGTCAGCAGTGCAACGTGCTGAGGTAGCACTCATGGGTTCCATGTGGCAGCACCCAAACCAGATCCCTTGAGAGCTGTGGGACGTGTCTGCCATTGATGCAGTGAAGAATTGTATATTTGTGCTCCTTTATGTCCCCTGCTGTGGGTATGCAAGAGACAAACTGTACCAGCTCTGTGTCCTGGCTTGCCAACTGTGCTTCTATGGGCGTCCCATTAGAATGGAAGACACAGGAGAGCTCTGGCTATGTGGCTTCATGTGTGGCTCCTTCTTATTTGTTTTTTGTCTGAGCCAGGCGTTTAGTTGTCCTGTAGACTCAGTTATTTTTGCTGCTTTCTTTTGATAACTGTTGCTGTGACATGCTGTGGAGCCAAAACTCCTCTGGGGAACATCCCAGCAATGCACACAAACATCAGCCCTGTACCTTCTAACAGTCAACATATGAAGCTTTCAGAAACCCTGGACACCTAACGGGACTCACAGACCCACTCTAGAAGCCTGAGAAGGGATCCAGCACTTTCCTCAAAGGCCGTATTCATCTCCTTGCGAGGCTTCCACAGAGTAACAGCTTGTTAGAGGGACCTGTGGAGCTTGGAAGCTTTGCCAGTCATAATTCAGGCCTAAATCTGAAGTTAAATATTTAGATAAACAGAGACAGTCTGATGACTGGATTAAAGACAGACAGCATCTGAGTGAGCTCGACACTTCAGGTTTTTGCCAGTGTGTGTTTCACAAGCCTGTAATTCCGTTTTTCCTGCCTTCCCAGGCTCTGCTCATCCTGTGTAGTGTTCAGACAATGCAGAAGGAGGGATTTCAGCAGAGCTGCTGCTCCTAGCTCAGGAATCAGCCTGTATCACAAAATTATGTCCTCTGTCAAGGCTTAGGAATAATCCAGTATTATGGAGTTGGGTGGAAATCACTGAAGGTTTTGTTTATTTCTTTGTTTTTAAGGAAAAGTCTCAAGGAAGCCAGAAAATGTCAGAGTGGGTGAGTGAGTCTTGCCCAGCAAGATGCTGCTGTGTCGGGTTGGCACAGGTGGTTCAATCCAATTTAACAGCAACTGGAAGTTTCAGCCGGTGGTTTTGAACTTCCCTCTCCCATCGCTCTCACTTCCCAAAGCCCATAGGCCTTTAAATCCCTTGGAAAGATAAATGGGCTTAAGCTTCAATGTGGCTTTGAAAGAGAAGCTTACACTCAATTAGCACTGTGTTCCTGAGGATCAGGTCATGGCTGCTGATCCCTGACCTTCACATAGAGCTCACTGACACGGGTTCACCACATCTTCCATCTCAGTCTGTTCTCCTCCCAGCTGCAGAGAACTGGGCTGACATCCATCCTGCAGGAACACGAGAAGCAAAAAAAATACCTGCTGAGTATCGTTTGTACCTGAATGACATCTTAGAAAAATACTGTATGGAGGGGAAATTTGTTTTATCTGCGCAGGAGGTCTGCAGGAGCCCATTGTGTTCAAACTCTCTTAATGCTTGAATCCTGGGTTTGACCAGTAACTGGGAGATTTCTGGTGTGACAACCTCTGTCTGGCAGTGATGATAAGGTCACAGTGGTCATCTTGGCCTTACTTGGAACCGTATGCTTTGCTGGAAGAGTGGAGACTGGTCTTTCAAACCAGGAATATAAGAATAATGTGCTCTTAAAACACCTACTATGTGAAGGAAAGCAAATGTAGCAGGGAAGGATCTAAAGGTCAGAAAACATATTTTTTTTCCTGAATTTGAGAAGAGAAATGGTGCCATAGAGCTGAGGTTGAATGCAATGTTTAGCTGAGCAAGCATTCAGTTATGGGAGGTGGGAACGGCTGCATTATGTAAACCAAGTGATAATCGGTCACTGAATCCTAATCCCCTTGCTGCCATGCCTGCAGGCAATGTTTTTATTCTCATTTTCTTGCATGTGTAAAAAGAGGGAGGATCCTCTGCATCCTGGGCCTCTGAGGACTGTCTGGCTCCTAAAGGCAATCGCTTCGCTGCCTTTTTCAGGACAAAAGTGCAGCTGAAATGTAGGATTTTTATAACCATAAACCTGAAGTGCTGAAACCTACTGCCACAGGCACAGCCCTGAGCTGCTCTTATGTCATGCTGTAGGACTCAGTGCAAAATTTGAAGGGACACCAACAAAAATCTTGTGTTTGAGGATTTAATAAAAGCGAAGTGGAAGCAAAGGGTTCTCTGAGCCCACGGAAAACCATGGAGTGCAGCAGGAGCAGAGAAACACACGGTCAGGAGGCAGCAGTGCAGCTTTGGAAGCCTTTAATTTCTCAGCAATTTTCTTCCAGAGCCTGAAACATCTGTCTCTGCCTCCAGCCACATGCAAGTGCACCGAAAAAAAGAGTTTTGTTCCAAGCCTAATGAGTAATTTCATGGTCTTGGAATGAGCGGCAGGGGGAGGGGGCTGGGCCAGCAGCCGGAGTCATATGCTTTACAAGGAGCTCTGTTGGTGTCAAATCACAGCCTGATGACTTTTATTTTATTGCAGCCCACCAGGCTTCCCTTTAAAGTCTGCTGCTAGCATTGCTGGTGATCAGTGCGGAAACAGCTGCTACACGGACCGCTGCCTTCCTGGGGCTTCCTCACTTTTGGGCACAACAAGCAACATGGAAAATAGTGACATCAGTGGAGAAGAGGTGGGGGAGCTCAGCTGCGCGTCAGTGCCGCTCTGTTCGTGGAGAGAGCGTATGTGAAGGCAAAAAGCTCTTTTTCGGTCCCGCTTCTGGCTTCAGTTCCCTGTGCTCTTAGGAGCAATGAGGGAACAACCAACCCAGATGTGTGATCACATTGCTTGAGTGTCTAGCGGATGATGCTGAGATGTGGTGATGCACTAGAACAGATATAGAAGGAGCTGATCCAAATTGTAGCTGGTCTCAGCAGATGTTTACAAAGCACAAACCCCAGCTTTCTCTTGGAGAGGGGCAGGGTTATCTGTGGAGGGTGATAATCTGTACAGAGCACAGGAAACAGAAAGCAGATGTTGTCATATGTTTATCAGATGTTTCCACCGCAGGGTCTTCCTTTGGGACAGGCTTGCAGATCCCAAAGCCTGGTGCAGGACTCACACAGCTCTGTGGATGCACCATGCTGTGTTTATCTAGGGCAGAAGAATATACTGAGCTTTTCCTCCACCTGCCCAGGTTCTCCTGGTCTGGAGAAGAAGTTTCTATACACTCACTGTGACTCATCTATAAAGCCTGACTCATTTTCATGCTGTTACTCATAGAAAGGGAAAGCCAGATGGCAACTAGTCTGTGCCTGTAGACACCTGTAATTGTGCAGCTTTCTGCTGTTAATCTCTAGATGAGTTTCTGTTTATCGGCACTAACATGCTTATCCTGCTGAAGCTTTTAATACTTCTACAGAGAAAGAGTGATTAGAAAGTCAAGATTTCTATCCTTAAAGCTAAGAGGAAGTGTGCTGAATCTCCATGGCTGCTTGTGGAGTTTGCAAAATGGGACTATTTCAAGGAGACACTTCACAGGGGTAGCAACGAGCTGGGACCAGATGGAGCGACCACCAGGCAGAGCTGGGAATGGCTAAAGAGTTACAGCAGTTCCTGAGCTGACCTCTGTGGTCTGGAGGGAGCTGCTAGTGGTCTTGTCTTCCAAAGGTGCTCAGTGCCAGCAGGTCCTGCGGTGATGGTTTGTTGGTGACCTGAAATCTCTCTCACTAGCTCTCTGGGCTTCTGTGCCATGCCTTGAGTCCCCACTGTAGTATAAAGACTGTAGACGGCTGCCTGGGGTTCTGATGGCTGCTAGTTCTCAGGGAAAGGGATGGTGGTTTATGTTTGTGCAAGTGTTTTTTGCACTGCCAGCTCAGGAGTCTGCTCACTTGAGACCTGGCTGTTGTTCGCTTGCACATATTTTCTCCGATCATCAGTTTGCAGGGAAACGCTGGGTCCTGGTTCCTCCTCTTGCAGCGCAATGGGTGGGTGATTCTGCATTAGAGACCGCGTGAGCATGAGTCAGATTTGAAAACCTCACCCAAGATCTGCACAGGGAGGCTTTAGCTGGGAGGTGGAAACTGGTGCCTACTGCTACAGCTGGGCCTAACCCAGCTTTTCCCATTTCAGCCTCATTCCACATAAAAACTGCAGTACAAAGCTCCAGGTGGGTGGGCTGTCCAGAGGACAAGGAGAGATCTTGGGCCTGGGGCTGTGTTTGAGTTAAGGTAGTTCCCTCTGGGTGATGGGCAGCTGAGGTTTGAGTCACCTGTCTAAGTCTTACAAAGTGGGGCTTGGCCTCAAACCTGGTTCTCCCTTCTCAGTACTGTCTGCTGCTGGACAAGAGGCTGCTCCAGGATTCTGCTCTCTCATCATTCTCCTTGATCCCATCTAAAGAGCTTTGATCAGAATTGTTTCATGGACTCTCAGATGAAAAGCTGAGGGTTTCAGTTATTTTCAGGTGGAAAAATATTTAATTGGAAAAAATCCTGCGTGGCCTTGGTATGCTTTCAGCTGGCATCTTGCCCACTCCTTGCTGAAAATATTGCCGATTTTTAGTGCAATTGCTTCTTGTGAGGCTGGTTTCTTTGGTTGCAATCCCTCACTGAGGTTTCTTTTTACCTTGACCGGATGATGGGAGTTGGCCTCTTGTTACATGGCACTGAGGTGACATTCCAGGGCTGCCTGTATGTCATGATGTCCTTCTCAGGAGAGCACAGCTCAGAGGATAGAGCTCCTGTAGCGTTTAAGGAGCAGCCACCTGCCCTGCTGCTCCTAGCTCTTTGCTGTTAATCCTCACCACTGCCCCCAGCTCTGGCAGCTGGTTTTATCATGACAATGTCGTTATCCTTTTAAGGGAAAATTTCCTCCGGGAGCCAGCCCTCAATTACCTCCTGCTCCAGTGCCTTCTTGTTGGAGATGGCCGGTAACAGCTGAGTTACAGCCATAGAAATGCAATCGAGCGCCTACCTGGTCAAAAAAAAAAATTAAGCTCTGTTGGCCTCTGTTGGTTGCTGGTGATGGCTGTGTCTAGAAATTTGGGTCAAAACCCAAAGGGCTGGCTCCCTTCATTAGTGCATTTGTGCAGAACCGATCTGTGCACGTTACATCTTCAAACTGAGATGCTATTGCCATGGTATTAATGGGGTTGTGTCCAGATACCGTGTTGTTCCCTAAAGTCCGTTGCAAGATTCAGGAGCTCTTGGTAATACAAGCCTGGCAATAATCAGCCGACCCAAGTGTCTGCTTAATGCCAGGAAACTGGGGTAGGCAGTGGCTGCATTTCAATTTGCTGTTATTCACTGGGGTGAATGGGAAGGGTCCTCCAAGGGTCCTGATCTGGAGGCTGAAAAATTCCTTCTGTTCTGCTGACAGGTCCTGTAGTCTACGGGGGCGATGCCTGACAGGACATCTCTGTCGCAACGAGAACAGGAGCGTGTGGAGCTGTAGAGAACAGCCTGAGCTCTTGCTGCTCCACAGGAATGGTGGCTTTGGCTGCAAACCTCCCTCCATTTACATCTCTTGTGTTGAGTGCTGAAAATAGTTTGATTCCAAATGAGCTGCTGACCACAAGAGCATGAGACTCTTAAATGCAAACTTGTCACAGGAACAAGACCAGAATCCTTAAAGAACTTGTAGGGACTACTTTTGACATGTGTAAGTTTGCTGTGATTGCCAGAGAATATAGCATTTTTTTTTCTCTGGGCAATAACAGATGCAATTAAAAAAAAAACCAACAAACCCCAAACCTTGTACCTGTGGAGGTGCTGTTGTCTTGAGCCAAAACAAATGGACCACAGCC
Source organism: Nesoenas mayeri (assembly GCF_963082525.1). Taxonomy (NCBI): domain Eukaryota; kingdom Metazoa; phylum Chordata; class Aves; order Columbiformes; family Columbidae; genus Nesoenas; species Nesoenas mayeri. The sequence continues at coordinate 10,348,651 of NC_137563.1, read as the reverse complement.
TGTGGTGTGACTGGACCATCTGAGGATGAAATGATGCTTCTTGGAGGAAATAGTCACCGAGGAGCCAGGCTGGACCCCTGTGCCCCATTTTGAGGACTCAAATGCACAGGAATCCTATTCTGTCTGTCCAGAAATGAACTGAAAGAGCTTTCCCATCTCCTCAGCCTTCTCAAAGCTTTGAATTATCTTCCTCTACCTAGAGCAAGGAAAAAACATTGAAAACTTCTGTAAGCAGACAGGAAGCAATCACATGAGCTCCATCAAAATATGTAATCTCATACTTCAAAAATCTCTTTGGGTAAATTACCTAAAAAATTGTAAATTAACCAAAGTGTTGAAATCGTGTTCTCATGCTGCAGAGCAAAACTGTCCCCTTTTTGAAATGTGACATTTTCAAATATTTTTGTACATTTTTTTAAACCAAGACACTTCCAAATCTGTACTTCCCTGTTGACAACTTTGAGTTGCTGTTTTGCCCTTAAAAAATGTTTTACCAGAAATTTTCTCCCCAGCAATTCCCGTGAGGCCCTGATTCCACCCTTAGAGGTGGGCGGTTTAGAACCCGCCTGGATAGAAAGGCAGAAGAGTGGCTAAGCTGAGAGCAATCCTGTCATTCCAATACATAACCGTTGTTTGAACCGATGACCTTTCAGAAGTTCATTAGTTCTTGGCAGTCAAAAACAAGAGGAATTTATTTGCCTCCTTCAGGAAATTCAACCCATACTGTTGAAAATTCAGTGTTGCTCCAGAGGAAAAGCTGATCAGCGGCTGGGTTGCTTGGACGAGAAGGTTATCCACATGCTGGGGACTGGCACTGGAGACTGTAAGTTCGAATTTATATCTCCTGTCATTGCCCATATCACATCTGATCATGTTTTTTTTTTTTTCTTGGAGCTTTATTTCTCCTTCACCACTGTTTTTGCAAAGACATACAATGCATAAAGAACTGGGCAGTGCTTTGCTGTCATGGTGATGTGGTCTAAACAAACCCAGAGTATTTCGCCCATATTTCAAAACTGACTTCTTGTTACAAATGAAATAGTAGAGGAACTTGCAGTTTTGTCTGCATGGATCCTCACCCAGTTAGTCATGCTGGCTTGCAGCTGACTCTTGGAGTTCTTCTAGAGTTTTATCAATTTCAGTGATAAATATCCCAGTGCACAGTGGCGTGCTAGATAACTTGCATCTAAAACTGTTTAGCATTTCTCCTTTAAGAAGCATTTCTTTCTGTGCAAGGTAGGTTTCTCCAAAAGGAAAAATAAAAATTCCTCCAAAACTACAATGCACTAAGGTAGGATTTCTTCATCATTTCCTTGCACTTTATGTTTTACAACCTCTGAACTGCCCAGCAGGAGATGTGAGGGCTGAGCCTCCAGCTGCTCTCTGACGTAAAACTGGTGGGACTGGGTCTCTGGTACCCAGGAGGGGATGGAAAACACACCTCACATTGACCTCAGACAGCAGTTCATGTTTTTTAACATCACGTCGGCGGTTGTCACAGGAATATTGCGAGTTGCTTAGCCATGAGGTAAAGCACTAGAAGAACAGAGTGACTAAATTTCCTGGAATAAATTAAGCACTGGCTTTCTGAAGTATGTGAACTCACATAGCACAACAAAACAGGGATCTCCATTCTCCAAACATGGTGGGTATCTTCTGTGCTTGCAAATTTTCCAACTCTTTAGCTGGAAAGGGGAAATCCTGGAGAGCTCCACTGTCAATGACTCATCTTTGAGATAAAACACATTTTTTTAATAGCAAGTATAACTAGTCATCAGAGTAAACTAGCCAATGCTGTAGTAAAGCCTTTGGCACCCTGGGCCTGGACGATCTCTTTCTGCACTTTTTCAGTTGCAAATCACTGAGTTCTGTGGCATCACTGGATGGAGCTTAGACTGTCCATTTTCTGTTTCAGATTATACAACAACACAATCTCCTTGAACCAGTAATCCGTGACTATCCATCGAATTAAAAGCAGGCAAATGTTTCATATGCAACTACTATGTGTATTTGCCTGTATAGGTTTTTTTAAACCATGTTTCACATAGTGCTAGACACTTCCCTTCCTTACCAACATCAATTTAAGGCCAAAATAGCATGTGTTGTCTGTTTTCTTAGTGTGAGAGGAAAAGATTACCTTTCTCTGCAGTATGCCCATAGAAATCAACCCTGTGTCTTGGAGATTCCTTTGAGGGACAGCCCCTTTCCCAGCAAGAGGCTAAAGAGTTTGCTGAGCACAATTTTTTATCCAAATAAAGCCAAGTTTGTGCGATAGGATGGTACATATATTTGCACTCTTTTTCCCTGCTTCCTCATAACTTTTGAACCTACTGACCAGTCTCTACCCAGTTTTCGCAGAAGGGAAGCGGTCACTGTGATACCAGCTTATCATCCTGTAGTTTACTGGCATCTGGGCAGAGGAACGAGGCTCTGGTGTCACTCATCATGAAGGGGATGACTTCTGAGCGAGCTCAACATTTTGTAGACACCAGAGAGTCCACATGAAGGTATTAAGGGCAGCCCAGACAGCATTGCTGGAGCCTGCACTTGATGAGGTGCCTGCAGGGAGTGAGGATGCTTCCCAGTGCTTTCCAGAAGGACCAGGAGCAGATCCTGGCCGTGGTTGTGCTTTCTGGCCAGGGCAGCTGAGCACGGGTGACTCGGAACTGCTCAGCTCCAGCTCGGTGCCAGCCACAGCCCCCAGTGTTTCTCCTTCCTCCGAGTTTGTGGTTAGCACAGTGTTTAGCTTACCCCAGCATGACCACAGCCTGTGCAACGCGCCCTCCTCCGCAGCAAAGACTCAGTCCTGGTGGCTCTTCTTTCCTCCTGTTTAGGACAAACGGCTCTTAAACAGCTGATATTTAGAAAGGGGTTTTATTGCCAAATTTCAAAGCTCTTTTACAAGCAGGAGACAAAGTGCTGCCTTTCCATGGGCTGCAGCAGCTGCTTTTCAGATAGTCACCCACACTTGCTTACTTGCAAACTCGCTTCCTTCCTGTCACAGACACATAACCTGGTGGCACAGCCCCAGACACAGACCAGCACCCCAGCACTCCATGCCCAGGGGGTTTTCAGGCACAAATAAACCAGCCTTAGTGCAGCCAGAAATTAGATATAAGTTTAAATGTAAGTTTAAAGGAAGATTTAAAAAAAAAAAAGTGCATGGTGGCAGGATGTACGCTGAAGATGGGAGTCGCAGTATAAGGTCAGAGCAGCCCAGGATCCTGTTTCTGACACTGCCGTTTTCAGAGGAGCATATAAAATCACCCCAGAAAGCAGATGCAGGAGAATCCACTCTCCAGCCCTAGGGAGGACCTGGCTCATGACGGAATGAGCAGAACAAGTGGGAAAACTGCCAAAGGAACATGATACATTTTTTCCTGCAAAGCCTAGGTGAATTGGGCTTACAGCCGGCCTAGACATTTTAAGATGAAACTGCTAACCCTATTAGAAGAAATAGTTAAAAACAAAAAGTCTCTAACATAGCGTTTTCAGTAGTAGAGTTACTGGGTGCTATGAAGATTCCGTTTAAGTTATACCTATTTACAAGACATAATACAAATTTAGTAAGTTCTGTTAGTACAGCAAATACAGTAATTAGCTGCAGCTTGTAAAATGATTTAACTTGCCCATTTCCTAACAGATAGAGAATTTTTTTTATCTGTTCAGATTCCTACTGATGGGTATTTAGTAAAATGTCAGACATTTATTCATCAGAATATTCAGTATAATATAAAAATATACAGTAAATATAAGCACATCCTGTAGGTTTGGCTGTAACAGACAGGGATATCTGGGTATTTTCATCAGTGCTTTGCTAAATGGGTATCCACAGAACACAAGAAAATACCCATAAGAGCAAAAGCATTTGTATATTAATTAGGGGACTGAACTATCCCATAAGCTGCTTTAATTCCCCTGGGTTTTCAGTTCCAGGCATTGATTTGCCCATCCTGGAGTTCAGAACTGGCTTCAGCTTTGGGATATGAACCTGTACCCAGAGTTTGCCCTGTTTTGCGTGTCTTTCCGTTCGCAGAAACTGCTTTTTCCCCATCTAATTTATCTCTCATAATAGAATTGCATCTTGCAAAAGCCTGCCTGCTCTCTGAAGCTGATGTCCCTTGACTTCCAGTGCACACCAGGTTCTGACAGCTCACATTCATACCACACAGTGTTCGGTAAACAAAAGTGCACATGCAGAAAAATACATTTAGATAGCAAATAGGCACTGAGTATTTTGTGTGTTATTAGCCCTTCTCCTAAGTGTGTCTGGAAAGGCAAATAAAACCCATGGTTCACATTGAATTGACAGCAGCAAATGACACAGATCCAGAGTTTGTTCCAGGCTACGTGCCTGGGAGTGGGCTTAGGACATAGGAATCTTTTTGTCTCAAAGCAAAGCTTTTTGGCACCTGAGCCCTGAGTGTTTGACTGTGTAGAACTTCCCACTGAGAGAACAACAACTAAATTCCCATGTGATGTCTATGGCTGTCTTGAGAAGGGGACAGAACACTGAAACCCAGGCTGCTTTAGTCAAAAGAGGCAGAAGCATCAGTTCTAGTCACTACCTGCCTTGGTGACTCCGGGTGGTCAAAAACAGGGTGTTTGGAAGCCCAAAGCCAATATTTCTATGCTCGGACCTGAAGTACCCACTGCCCAGCCTAAGAAGAGGCTCAGATAAAGCTTTACTGCTATGGGGAGGTGTTTGCAGCTCATTGCAGCCTGTGGAACCTGGGAAATTATAACAGAAAGACCAGAAGGAAAAGAAATGGGTGAGCTAAGAGGGCCGTGCTTGTAAAAGAGAGAAAAGAACTTAGGTAGCGTGTCACTCCTTAAAACCAGACTGGGAAAATTGCCCTTTTCCGTGCTTCCAGAGCCTGGCTCCAGCAAAGGAGAAGCCCTTTGGGCTGTCATACAATTCTCCTCAGAGCAAATACAGAGATCAGAGGAGGGGAAGCAGCTCAGGTACAGGGCTATATAGCAGTGGTGTAAATACATGATTTTATCACAGCCATAATCACTAAAGATCACGGGAACTGTGGTTGCTTTCAACAGGTGGGCTGGGAAGCTGTGGGAATTGTCCCAGAGCCTTCTGCAGTGCCTTCTTCAGACCCTTCTGTAGCAATGTGTATTTTATTTTAATGTATGTAAGCCACTTGGGACCAGCCCCAAAGTTGTGCGTGCAAAATGCCTTTCCCTCCATGTGCTCTGGTTAGAGACATCTGTGCCAAACCCCAACTCTCGTGCTCGCCAGGACACAGCAGGTAGAGACGTGATAAATAGGAAGAGGGATCCCCTCCAGACCCGCTGCCCAATGTGTGTGCTCCTATCAGTTAATGTCCCAAACCAACAGGGACGAGCCCACAGCTAAGGGAACATGCATCCCTAAAGGTTCTTCACGACAGCGCTCCCAGGAAGCTCCTGGAGATCTCCTGGAGACAAGTTCTCCAAATGTCTGGCTAATTGTTCCCAGCGATTATGAGGGGATTCAGAATTACTATATAGGTATGGTCGTCCATAATAAATGTGAAAGAAACTCTTTCAATGGCCAAGTGTAACTTGCTCTCTTCCTCAATTTCCCTATTAATAAAATAGGAACAATTAATACTTGCCTGGCAATGATGCTTTGAGACTCGCGTTCAGTTAGACAGTGCTTAGGACACCTAAAGCTCTGCAGATCCAGACTCAGAACAGCCCTCGTGCAGCTGCTCCGGATCTGGGGACACTACTTGTAGTCAGGAGTTGGCCGGTTTTATTTGCCTCTGTGTGAGGTCACTTTTGAACTGTGGATGTGGTTTTATGAGTATTTTGGGAGAAGGTTAAACCATTTATCTTGACATTCCTAGATGTCACTGGGCCAGGTGGTCTGGGAAACCTTGCCAGCAAGTGAACAAACACTGACTATGGTTAGTCTTGAATGATTTAACTGGGAAAACCAGATAGGTGCCAGTGCAATCTGGTATCTGCTTGCCTGTAAATACAGATAGACAGGGGCTTTTGCTACAATAGCCATTCTGCTCCTTTCAAAAATCTGGCTTGGTTTGATTACCAGTAATTTTTAAGGCCTGATCCATCAAAAGGACTTTGGACTGAGTCCTTGGAGAGCATTCACATTTTTGAAACTATTCAATGTCCTGTAACCTTCTGCTGTGCTAAGAGGATTAAAACCGGACTGGTATGTACAGCATGAAGAAAGAGAGAAAGACGCAATAACTGAAAGCTCACTTCTGTCCCATAAACATGGTGTGCACAGCAAAACACCACCTTTTAAACACTGGCCTAGCAATGGTACAAATCATAAATGGCAAATGTTTAGCTTTGATTTTGAGAAAGAAGTCTCTTTGAAGAGTATGTCAGGGAGCACTTCTCCTATAAAGAGTCACTAGATCCTTTTGCTTTTCTTTCTGTTTCTGTGTTGCTTCTTTTTTCAGTTCCCCAAGACCTTTAATTTCTTGCAAAACTTGTGTAGCTTGCCGAAGTTGTTCTACTGCCTCATTGAGCAATGTCTCTGCCATCACTGGGGGCCCATTCCCTTCCTGGGCCTGTTCCAACCCTTCACGTAAAACCTTCTGCAGAAGTTTTTCTGTCTTTTCCCTTTCATTAGCAACTTTCTCCTCCATTTTAGCTAAGCAGTGATGGGAATCCTTGGGGAAACCTTGGCTTGGAAGTGCTCTCTGTGTATTTTTGGAATCAGACAGCAAGTCCCCCAGAGAAGAACTGCGAAGTTTAAGAGCTGAAGTGTTTTCTACAGATGCTTTCTTCTCAATAGTTGCCTTTACACTCTCGTGGCCTGTTTCTGTGGCCAAGGAAGTCTCTGTCTCTCCTGCTGAACTTTGCTGTTCCTTCTCAGCAGAGGTTCTCCCATTTCCTTCTTCAGTTTCAGCTCTTGGGGATGTGGACTCTGCCAGCTCGCTGGCTGTGATCCCATTCACCGTGGGCTTGGAGCTGCCAGACTCCAGGTCATCCCGAGCCCCAGCATCCAGCTCACCATGGCTGGAGTTCATTGTGGCCAGCATTTTTTCAGACAGAACCTTAGGAGGAGGAACAGGAGGCTTTGTAACATCTGCAGTGGCAACCTCAGCAAGGTTGTCTTTGCTACCGTCTCCTGACGATTTCAAGTCTTCTGTGGTTTTAGGTTCAGGGACTGGTTGGTCCCAAGCAACTTTTAGTTTGTCTGGCACACTCTTAGGAAGAGGAATTGGAGCTTTTGCTGTGCCCCGGCTGCTGTCCTCAGTGAGGTTCTCTCTGTTCTCCTCGCTTGGTGCTTGAGATCCTTCCACATTCTCCTCTGGGCTTACAGAGTCCTCTTCCTTGCCATTTACATTGTCCTTTGATGCTATGCCTTCCTTCAGCTTCTTATCTGGAGGCAATGGAGGAGACAGAGGTTTTTTATGTTCCTGGTCAGGAACATTGTTCTCTGCATCTTGGTTTTCTTTTGTGCCAGTTGGTTTTGTAGGAGGCATAGGTGGCTTTGGAGTCTCTTTCTGAGGTGGTGCATTGTCGCTTTCACTGGTGGTGGAATCAAAGTTTGGTGGTCCATTGTCCACTATATCCAGATCTAGTCGCAGGATACCATCCGACGTAGACTTCGCAGCCTGAAATGCAAGAGAGAACTTTCTCAATATCTATCCGATCATCAATCCTGTGCTCTATCCTTTGACTTCAAACTAAAATGCAAGGCTCGCAACCAGCATGGCAAACAAGGGATTGCTGCTTCACACATCCACCTCGTTTGTACTTCAATATGTTGAAAATGCAAGAAAATCTGACTGATAACAAAACTGATGCTCTTAAGAGCAGCTTTTTTTGTAGCTCAAGAGCTTGAGGTTCTTCCCCACAGCATCACCATCCCCCTGTATAGCCCCGCTCTTCCCTAGACCAACACGTTCTGTAAATATCACGAGCGTTTTGGTTGCTGAGTTATTTTCTGCCTGATAGTGCAGAAACTTGCACAAGAATATCAAAGGCAATAACCATAAGCAGTCAAGAATTAGGACAAAAGCACAGAACTTATTTTAATACTTCATTTGAGAAGAACATCTCAAAGCCTCTTCCACAATAACCTTATTTCTTAGTTTTTCTGTTGTTGCTGAGTGGTCATCTGTTATATTTTAATTCTTCATCCTGTGGTAGCTGGATCCCTCTACTTTCTTCATTTACAGCGTGCCAAACAAAAGCACGCCCGCCTTCTGCTTTTGGGACTGTCATATTTTTACTTGAACATAGAAAAGGAGTTGATCTTTAGATCACTTGGCCAGGGATACTATTGTAATACCGTTGCCTTGTGCTTGCTTCCTCCAACCCAACATCATCCCTGTCTTACTGGGGCCAAGCCACAGCTGGTTAAACCTCCTTCAAACCACAGACTTTGAACAAATCACTCTAGTAGGGTTTGGTTTTCTTTTTTTCCTAAAAAGGATGGACTTAGTAAAGTCATTGCAGTGTGTAGGCTCAGTACCCCACAGGGAGAAACTGAGTGACAGTTCCTGTGTGATGAACCCAAAACCACACAACGGCAGAGCTGCAGACAGGGCCAAGCTCTTGCACTGCAGGGAGTTTAGTTAAAGTCTCTCTTTGCCTTTCCAGCCCATCAGAGAAATGGAGGCAAGCTGAATCCTGGCAGCTTGGCCCTGCCCCATCCTCACCTGCCTTGCTTTGACACCGAAAATCATAATTCATCCCATTTCCTTCATCATACGGCAGCCAGCAGCCTTGATACACATCTTTCTGCAGGCTCTTTCCCTCCCTTTCCCCTCATTCCTGCTTCTGAATTTGTAAGCCAGTTTCCCCTGAATTTGGCTGAAGGTGAGAGGTCTTACAAGTATGAACCTTGGAGGTATCTCATGAAAATAGTGAGCTGGTCAGAAAGAACTTTTTAATGCCTAGGGAAGGGCTTCCTACCTTACCAAACCTGTATTAGGCAACAGAGAATCAACATTTCATTGCTGCTGTGACTTTTGTCATGTTTTCTTCTGCGGTTTTCTGGAGGAGTGGATGGGAATCTATGATTCATTCCCATGCATTTCTCTAGAAGAGACACTCTCCTTAAACTTCTATGCAAAGTAAAAGTCTTGGGGCATCTTATTTTCTGCATCTGAGTGCTGTGCAGACACATAAGTCAGAGTCTTAGAAGTTCGAAGAAGGTTTGATTTTAAAAACTTCCTTGGTTGAGATTAATGCTGTGCTAAAATATCTATCTATCTGTGGAAAGTTTTTAGTAAATCACAGGAATCAAACATTAGTTAAGAACCTCTCCCACAGAAATGAACCACAAGTTTATTTTGTGGTGGTTTTTCTTTCTTTTTCTTTTTATAAGTGACAGATCCAGAAAATCAGTTAAGAGTAGACTGGCTAGTCCATAAAACTGCCTGGGAAAATAATGTATTCAGTTTCAGACCTAAGAAAGGGCTTATGAGCTTGAAGGCTTGTCTGCTTTTTCCAGTTAGCTTAATAAAAAATACAGCTTCTCCCCACAGACCGTGTGGTTCTTCTACCTTCAGACCACTGTGGCTACCAAATCATCCCTTCTTAGAAAATAAATTTAGGAGCTTCGGTCTCTTCTGATTAAAGTGAAACCGTAATGGCTCTCAGCAGATGGTGAAGCAGCTCGTGAGTTATAGGAAGCTGAATATATCATAATGTGTTGCAGCACCTACAGATCTATGGGAATCTGTAGCTTCAGTAGAGAGGAGCTGGTGCAGTCGTTCCTGAAGGAAGCTGTTTCCCTCGTCAGCTTTCTCTGGGATCTCTGTACCTGGGCTTTTCCCTGGGGTTTTGCAGCTCCTGGTGCTCCCAGCTGCAAAGGTGACTCACCCCAGGGCTTGCACCTACCTCCTTGAGGTGACTTCTCGTGGGCGGCCGGCGTCCCTGGGTCATTTTCACCCTGTCCCGAGTTACGTGGTCCAAGGAAAGGCTCTCGTCTACTTTCACCTTTAACAGGGGAAAGAACAAAAGAAGAGGGTCATTAATTTCTGAGGATTTACCTGTAAGGTTCTCACAGCCACACGTGAAGGGATGTGGCATTTGGACCCTGTAATGTTCTTGAATATTTCCCTTCTACAGTCTTTGCCTCAGACCTTAGTTACAGCCTGCCTGCAAAACCCAGCATGTGTGATGGATATTTAAGGTATATCTGTCCTACAAGGAGCTGTGTTTATCTAACTCCAAAGCAAAGCATCAGACCTTCAGAGGTTTGCGATCACTGACCTCCCCTCTCCCTAAAGGGAAGGAAGGACACAAGACAGCATTGTTGCCCTCACTGTAGCCTGGGTTCGGACGGGCTCCTGCATGTGGCAAAGCACAGCACTGAAATTGCTGTTGCCATCTTAGAGGTGAAAGCTCATTAATAACCATGACCCGACTGTGAACTGTATCAGCAGCGCTTCGTTACAGACCTTCCCTGCAACAGCTCTAATGACTGCAGGATGCTGAAGGGAAGGTGTGAGCAGTGACCTGGATTAATCGCAACTCTGGCTGAATTAACACCTTTATTGCCTGGAATCAGATGACAAATTTGCATCCCACACGTGTGGAGGGAGGTCCCAGCACCCTGGCAGGTAATTTTTGCACTGGCTCTGTGACTGCCCACCCACGCACGCTGCTGTGGCTGAGGGCTGGAGTCTGTGCCACGGAGAGAAGAGCACCAGTGACCAGTGATGGCGAAATGTCAGCGTGTCCTTGGTTTGCTGGTCACAAGTTTGTAGAATAGGAAAGCTGGTGAGGGTGAAATAGGGATTTAAAAGGAACAAAATGGATCCCAGTCCCCAGCTGAGATGGTAGAGTGGTTTTACAGTTCTTTCAGCGGAGAACAGCTAATCCAAGCCAGCTGAGTGCTTGACCCATTAGCTTGTGCCTGGCCTGTGCAGAAATACTTTAAATCTGTGGTCTGATCCTTACTGGAATGAAGGAGAATTAGAGGCTGGCACCCTCTGAGAAGCTGTGTCCTCAGAAGGAGGACAACCCCAGGGCAGGGAGGTGACCCGAGATCCCACCTTGCTGTGCTGCCCAGGGACTGTACAGAGTTTCCTGCCCACCTCAGAGCTGCCATGGGGTCACTTCAGCAAGGGCTGAGCACCACTGCATTACAGGACATCACACCTCCCACACACCAAAACGTGAGAGCAAACCCAGCTGCTAAGCTCTCTGCTGCTGGGTTTTATCTTCATGGGTTGCTGCTGGTTCCAGCTGGTCCCTTTAATTCCACGTGCTGCTTCCCACTCGCTCCAAGGGCCTGAGGAACCGCTACACCCCACTGCCAGTAAAAACCTGACACTGAGTGACATTTGCCTTGGCAAAAAAAGAAGAATTTCCCAGCTTCTCCTCCTGCTTTTGCCCACTGCTGAATAAAAGCAAAGCCCAAGCTCTCAGAGTTCACATCTCTAGCTCTGTATCTGCAGCGCTTAACCCTCCTCTCAAAACTTTTACTCATTGCTTCAGTTTCTTTTGCAAAACAGAACTTGCCAATTGCTTCGTCCCCTCGTTACCCTGTGCGTTACTTCCTGAGTCATTCCCGTGATGGTGGTTTTGCGAACTTCCTTTCAGTTACTGAAACAACTGCAGAATAGATACCGCTCCCTTGGTTTAGGTCAGGGCTGATTTACAACCTGACGGGGAGCAAGGCGAGGTTAGTCAGGCTCTTGGATGTGCAATTTTCATCCTTGAAGAATTTGAGAGCACAGGTGTGCTGGGGCCAGCTGAGAGGCAGCAGGTTTGGCTGGGGCCATGGAGTAACTTTCCACCAGACTTCTCTCCAGACTGCAGGCAGAATAGCTGGTGGCCTGAATCACTTCAGATTTTTCCAGTCTTGAAGACTGGGATATGTCCTAACCAAATACCTCCATTTCCAGGTGGGGAATGTGGGAAGACGGGTCTCTCCAGGCTGCAGCCCGAGCTCCGCACCGCTCTGTTATGGAACAGCTCTGGGAGGACAGGCTGAGAGAGTTGGGGTGTTCAGCCTGGAGAAGAGAAGCTCCAGGGAGACCTTATTGCAGCCTTTCTGTATTTAAAAGGGGCTGAGAAGAAAGATGGGGAGAGACTTTTAGCAGGGCCTGTTGCGATAGGACAGGGGGTGATGGTTTTAAACTAAAGGAGGAGAGATTCAGGCCAGACATGAGGAAGAAATTGTTGTCCCTGAGGGAGGTGAGAGCCTGGCCCAGGTTGCCCAGAGAGGTGTTGGATGCCCCATCCCTGGAGACATCCCAGGCCAGGCTGGACGGGGCTCTGAGCAACCTGAGCTGGTGAAGATGTCCCTGCTCATGGCAGGGGTGGCACTGGGGGAGCTGGGAAGGTCCCTTCCAACCCAAACTATTCTATGATTCTAACTCAGCATCACAGCTGCTTTTCTGCACCAGCCACTTCCATCCAGAGATGGGAACACTCCTGCATTTGCTGATCCCAAACCCACTGAAGCCACCAGGCCATCTCACAATGACTTTGGTGAGCTCTTGTGTCCCATGGGCCTCTTGGTGAGATGTCAGCTCTTAGCAGCACAGACCATCCTTCCTGCACATCATCCACTCAACCAGCTGCCCCTCTCTCCCTGCATCTAAGCCCCGCCAGGAGAGAGGGAAAAGCGGCAAGACATAGGATGGTGCAAAGGGATTTTAACATGTTCTACCATCTTGGGCTGGGAATTGAAGTGGCTGAAAGCTCCCAGCCTGTGGGGATGTGACCTGGTTTGCCTTAAATATAATCTTTCTTTTTCCTTTGACCATGGCTGGCATGCAGGAAGGACAGGGAGCACAGGGGCTTGGGCAAATTCTGCTTTTAGCTAAAAAAGCAGCAGGTATGAACTGACACAGAAATATGGTAGTTTGGAAACTGTTCCTCTTACCTCATCAAATACTTTGTTTTTTCCTCTATTGATCCCTTCATTAAGAGCTTTTATCCACGATTCCTTTTCTTCCAAAGTTGGAGCTTGAAATTTAATATCATGAACCTGCAAGAGCAGAGAGAGAATTTTGCCCAAGCATTCTTTGTCAGGAACAGAGAGCTAGCTCTATGCTATCACTTCAGTTTCTATATAACATCCCGTTCCAGCCTGTGTTTAAACTACAGATTCCTTTGCGCTTTGGCAAGTACTTCACTTCATAGCTCCCATGAACAGGATTTTGTTATGCTCAACAGCTTGTTGCTGTAGTTTTATTTTTGTAACTGGTAACTAAAGTAGTAAGAAAGTAAGAGTTTCTTCCTTCTGCAAAATGCTCAGAATAGCTCCTAGAGCAGCAGCAAGTTGTACAGTGAATGGTCACACTGTGTAGAGAGTCAGACTGAAAGTCTGTGTCATTTTGTGCTGGTTCAGGTGCAGTAAAGTACTTCTCTTCAGCTTCCCCACGGGCTTCAAGCTGAGAGCAACAGGAAGGCTGCGTGCAGCCAGCTCTGCCTGCTTCTCTGTTCCTGCGGCTCTGCACAACAGAACTGATACGAGAATCCAGGGCTCTGACCTTGGCTGCACCAACCCTGAATCAGCTGAGCGCAGATGTGATGAGGCATAAGGACAAGTGAAAAAAATTAACTGTGTCTTTTTCTGTTTGCAAATGAAGCAATACAGCAGTGAACGCTACAGACAAACACTTTCTGGGGTTTGGGCAGCTGTCCTAAGAGGAAGAGTTGGCCATACAAGAGGGAGCTGGCAAGAAGCACGGGACACATATAAGGAGGGAGCAATGGATGTTTGTACGGCCTGTCCTCCTTTCAGCCAGCTCTCCCCTTCCTCCAGGTCAGTCCCAGGGCTGTGCTCACTGTTTTGAATCTCTTCTTGACCTCAGCAGGAACAATAGGGAGGGTGTTATTTATTTCACTGCTCTGCTCTCTGAGCACCTCCCGAGTACTATGTACACTTCAGGTGAAGAAATACCATCTTCATGTTCCAGGTGGCTTTATGGCAGCCTGGCTTGGATCCAAATAGCTCCCTGTGGTGCCCTAATCTGCACTGCACAGGCACACAGAAATGCTCTTGTGCAGAAGAACATCATCGGAGCTGCAAGATCAAGCACTTAAAAATCAGACAATGCCAACGTTGCTGGGGCAGCCCAGACTCAGCCTGCTGGGCTTGTTCCTGCAGCACTGTCCCTAATGAGAGAGGCAGCACTTCTTACTGAGCCACTGCATCGTATGTTGTATCCTCGTGGGTCAATATGTCATATTGATTGCACTCAGCTCAAGCCCTGCCCTGAAAACAGAATTACTGATTTCCCCCAATGATCTTTTCTTTGCTGCTCGTCACTAGAATATCTGGGGGCTTCACAAATTACTTTTCAGAGCAACTGAAATTATGTCTCTTACAGGTGGGGAGGTGAGCTACAGAGAGGCTCATCCAAAATGTGTACTAATGAGGTCTCATTTGGAATAGTTTTCTCAGGTATTTAACATCTTACAGGTATTCTGCACCTTTCCATTGCATTCAAGAGTAGTTATACTCCCAGCCTTTCTGTATATGAGGCCCCACATTTTGAAATCACAGCCATGTCTATATAAAAAGGGGACTATATAAAAGGAGGGTGATGAAGCTAATGGTGACTGACAGTCAAATGCTCTTAGCAGCTCCCCGTTGTTTATGGCACAAGAAAGCAGCAACTTTTTTGGGTCTCAGTGACTTCTGAAAGTACTATCTGAAATTCTGCAGAAATAAAGCCTGATCTTAGACCTACTCCTGCTGTTTAGCTAGAAACTGACTGCCATTCCCTGCTACATTCATTTCTCACTTCAATGCCATAGTTTTACATCTGCACGTCACAAAGTGCCAGACCTTCATAACCAGCATCACAAGCAGGGAGTTAAGAAGCAATTTGAGGAAAGATTATTTATTCTATTAGTTTGCACATAAGGTGATGGAGCCACATGTCTTCCTGAGAGCTCAGAGGAGAGTTTAGGGCCTGAACCACAGCCCTCTGGAGAAAGAGCTCTTTGTCTGGGGCACAGAAGGTCCACACTAACCAGGGGACCTAAGGGAAGGCAAGGCTCCAAAACAGAGTGACAGCCAGATTTCGTTTTAGTCCAAGCAGGCCTGGTTTTGTGTGGCCTTAAAAACTTTGTTTGGAAACGATTTTGCTCCAAAGCTTTGTGATTATAAAAGCTTATGAGAAAGCTCTACTTGTGAGCAGCTGAGCTGCTGCACTGCCTGGCAAAGACCTGGCAGCCGGCACCGGGGTTTAGAAATCTCTGTACATGTTGTTCAGGGGAAGGATTCCTGCCTCACTTTAAGATTCCTCTTCTAATGCAACTTTCTGTGCCTCATTCTCCACAAAAGCCTCCAGCCTTCCAAGAACTGGGACTCTGACTAAGCACTGGCGTCAGGGCCGAGCAAAGGCTCAGGAGGACGGTTCATCATTAATTAGAAGCCGAGGTGTCCCTCTGGCACGCAACCCTCTGCCACACAGCGTAATGCTGACCAACCACCATGGCCACCAAACACAGACCAAACAGGGCTCTGAGGCTGGGACTGGGGGTGCTGCCAGCCAGAGGCTCTTTGTTGCCGCGCAGTCCCTCGTCTGTGTCCAGCTGTAGCTCGTGTCCTCGGCCATAGCACTGGGGAGAGGAGGGCAACCCAGAGCAGGGGTTGGATGCTCTCTGTAAAGCAAATGGCTGCAGAGAAGAGGCAGGAAGGAGCTGCAGGAGTTGAGCTCAGCCCTGCCTGTCACCAGGGCTCTGTACACTAGTCTGAGACCCCTGGGTCCTCTACAAAGAAACAAGTGAATTTATCTTGTCTGTATTTTTACTCATTTGAGTATTGACAGAGGATGCCCCTGAAGATGGATACTCCCCACAAAATGTTAAGCAAGGTCTGTTCTCCAGCAGTGATTTAAGGCAGGGAGTCAGTGACACCAAATCTAAGAGGAAAACAGGCACATTTGCTCTCTGTCTCGCTAAGCCAGCTGAGCCTGAGTCATGCCACAAACAACAGCTTGGTGTGCCGGGAAAAGCCGTCATGGCCAAACCTAATGTGATAGTGACCATTGTTAAGCCATGAATACAGACTGTGCAATTGACTCTCAGTTAACTCAGGGCACAGCACGGCCAGTCAGCTCCTGCTGAATCACCAGCGAGATGTCACGCAACAAGGAGCTCACTCACGGGTCACTGTCCGTGACGGCAGCAAGCACAGTCCCCCTGATTGTTTCCTGTCTTTTCGGAGACATCAGTCTCTTCAAGCAGTGAGTGTCTTATGGCTACGCTGACCCTGCTTTCCAGGAAAGAGAAGTGTTCCTGGGGTCAGCCTGTTGTACCTGTACTAAATGATTTAACAGACAAGCTCTGGAGAACTGTATAGCTGCAGTTTAAGACCTTTACCAACACTGGCTTTTTGCTGAGTGCTTCTGCTAGATGCTGCTGATCTGCAGCACAGGTGGGGGACAGAAACCTGTGCTTGCTCCTCAACTGTTTCGGCACAAACCTGGTGTTGGCTTCAGTTCAGTGGGACTGGGCTAAACTGGAGTGGGAACTGCTCGTGAACAGCTCGTTGAGGTGTGGGAGTGTGTTCCCTTCTGCTGACTTTTGGTACAGGGTGGTCACCTGGAATAGGCTGCACAGAGAGGTTGTGGAGTCTCCTTCTCTGGCGACATTTAAAACCCTCCTGTACACGTTCCTGTGCAGTCTACTCTAGGTGAACCTGCTTTAGCAGGTGGGTTAGACTGGATGTTCTCCAGAGGTCCCTTCCAACCCCAACCATTCTGTGATTCTGTGACTCTGTGACCGGCAACAGAAGCCGGAGCTGGGTCAGTAACATCTTAAACGACCAAGAGCGCACCAGAGTCTACCTGCCAAACGTGAGGTCATCTCCTGCCTTCTTGTGCATGACTTTGTCAGGTTAGATCATGGAGGGAAAAGCTGAAGCTGAGGCACTGTCAGTTAGGGGATTGTTGCGTTTTTCTGCAGCTGAACCAGGAGCTACCTCATCCCTGGGAATAACGCGGCATCTCTGCCAAACCGGCAGAGCCCAGGAGCACACTCCTCCAATGCCCAGGGCAAAAGTGCCTCACTGTGATCTGCTGCAGCTTCCAGGCTGGGCCCCTGCTGAAGGCAGCTGCAGGTACCTCCAAAATCGACTAAGGGAAAAATAAGCAGTGGAAGTTTCCACTCCTGACCACAGGTGCAGAGTTTGTGCCTGGCATGCTCGGAAATGACACACGGGGAACTGCAGTGCTTACTCATGGGCTCTTTCCCTTCCTGCCACCCTCTTTCTTCCCATTCTTAACATTTCCCTGCAGCGGAAGCTTTCAGACCCACTGAATACCAGACTTGTGCCAATCTCTGTAAGTCTCTAGGCAGTTCACACCAAGCATCATTTACACTGCTTTTTGCATGGTGAGTACGTTTTAAAATCTCCAGACCAAGTCTGCTGCCCTTTCTTTACAAGCTCAGCTCTCTACATCCAACAGTTTTCATTTAATTGCTGCGAGTGGAATGAAGCATTTGAGATTTCTGAGCAGAAGGGGTCTTTTGCGCACTTCCAGCAGCACTTTCAGTTCCACACCAGTGCAGGTGTGACATCTCATATTGTCTCAGCTTAACGAAAGTATCATCCTTGTGAAAAGGTAAAGCAGAATCTGGACTACATCCATCAAAGACCAGTGTTTAGCAAGGAAATCTATTTATTTGTGTGCAACTCTATCCGCAGAGAAGTTTTAACTGACTCATGTCCTCTGCTCTTCAAGAATATCCCATCCAAGATTTAGACTGAAATTCCCTACAGCTAAACTGGGCTCCCTCTTTTCAACAGGCAAACTCCTGTTTGTGCACTGAAACAGCAACAGCCTTTCCTGTCTTCTTCAGAAATCCCACAAACTCACTGGCTTTCTGCATTCCCCGGCACTGTGCTCATGAGAGTGGGCAAAAAACAACCCCTAGCAAGATCTGGCAGGGCTTGGCAAGGCATTTCACAGCATGATTTTAAACTGTGGATGGCAGCAAGCCTCCCAAATGGAAAATGTTTAGCTGATATATATCGCCACAGCTGCAATTTCAAAACAGAAGGCGGCCAGTTGTGTACATTGGCCTCCTCGATGAAGCCTGTTCTAACATCGGCCAAAGTATGTTGTGTGTCAACACCCTCACCAGATTCCCAGCCAAAAGGAGGGTGGGAGGCAAGCTACAAACAGGGAACTTTTCATTTATAAAACCCCTTCCTTCCACCAAAAGAGCCTTATAAAAAGTAGCCTCTATCTAGGTTTCCATTTAATTAGTGGCATGAAAAACAGGGGAGCTGTAAACTTGCCAGCATGCCAAAAGGATGAAGTTACCCTTTCAAGGCAGAATTCGGGCATATCATTCTCCTAACGAGAAATGAAAGGCTTAGGAACAGGTCTCACATCCTTTGTTGATTAATGCAGCAGTGCAGCCATATGCAGCTATTGCACACTTCACTTCTTGAAGTAACATACTTTCACATAATAATAATTATTCCTACTATGCCGTCCATCTCTGAGCACACAGGCTTTTATTCACCTCCCTGGGAATAGGTATGCGCTTGTAGTTATTGAGCCACCCTCTGGAAAACACACCAAGCCTGCCAGGGTTATCCATTTTCAGTCGAAAATTCACATTATTTCTGATTAATCAAGTTAAAAAACAAATGCTAAACCTCCTCTTAGACTGGAGAAACTCACTGCTCTGGATTGTGGTACTGAGCACGGGGTGCAAACTTCCAGGGTACCATCTCTTTGATGCGTGGTGCTTAATATCACTTTTCTCCTCATTACGCACTGCAACTTCTTGCAAAACAAACATCATTCAGCTTCTCTATCTACCCCCACCCTGGTCCATGTGAGTGTTTTGGGGCAGGACAGTCCTTGTTTTGTTGTTTTGAATGAAGTTTAACACAATGATGCTCTGAACTCAGCTGGGATCTTATTATACAAATAAACACTAAGTGACTGGAGTGAAAGAATAAGCAACAATGACAACAATGACTAAACAATCTCCATTTATTGAAACTAAATGGAGATGTGGGAATGCAGGCAAGTTGATATTTTTGTGTTCACATTCATATGGAAATTAATGTTTTTCTCTTACAACGTCTTAGGTTTGCATGGGAAAATTTAATAAGATTTCTTAGGCCAATAAAGTCATGTTTAAATTAGAAGGTAAGTCAAAGTGCAGTTCCTCAGGAGCATCCTAGCCCATAAAGATGCTGAAATGGATAGCAAGTAAGCAGAAACTAAGGAGAACTTCCAAAGTATGTGCAGTGATGATGAACCTAAGATGCCCTTGCACACAGTCAGAGCTCAGATGGATGCACAACTTCTCTGCAACACCAGCCTGCCTGTTGGTTTCTGGATCTAACCAGACGCTGTGCAGGATGCTAAAGATGTAGAGTTTCATAAATTCTGCAGAATAAATCGTTTATCTTAGGAACTGTTTGGGTAGAAGGAACTTTGCACTGGAAGTACAGGAGTACTAGAAGAAAGAAAATGGTAAAGCAGGAAGAATATCAAGAGGAAAAGGTTGAGTGGGAGGAAGACTCCACAAGAAGAAAGTGTTCAAGACAGTAGCGTTCCTCCTTACACACTGGACCATTCACAGTTACAGGTAATTTCTCCTGGTTGCCAAAGAGCTCAATCTCAGGGCCTTTCATCTGCTCTGGGAACTCATTTTGGAGTCTGCAGACTTGAGGGTGATGAGAAAGGCAATCCTACCTTCTTACCCGGGGAGCGGATTAAAATGAAACGGTTTTTCTTTTTTAGTAGCGCACGCAGTTCCTGGCACTTGTCATAACTCTCCAGTTCCACTGTTTCTATGCACTTCTGTTCATCCTGCAGAGGGAATGAAACATTATTATGAATAGGAGGCATCAAAATCAATCACATAACATCAAACCCTGCATGTGTTCCCCTCGCATGTGTCTAAAAGCTCTTCTGCCTTAAAAATAACCTGCGTGCAGACAGCAAGCCCCCATAAATCAGGCTGGCATCTCACTAAGAAAACACCCTAAGTCTTCAAACTACAGGCCAACTTGTGGCTAGTGGTCCACAGTGGCTGAGCAAATCACAGAATCATAGAAAAGTTTGGGTTAGAAAGAACCTTCCCAGCTCCCCCAGTGCCACCCCTGCCATGAGCAGGGACATCTTCACCAGCTCAGGTTGCTCAGAGCCCCGTCCAGCCTGGCCTGGGATGTCTCCAGGGATGGGGCATCCACCACCTCTCTGGGCAACTTGCGCCAGGCTCTCAGTGTAAAAAATTTCTTCCTCATGTCCAGCTTTACTTTAAAACCATCACCTCTTGTCCTGTCCTAACACGCCCTTCTAAAAAGTCTGTCCCCATCCTTCTTATTGGCCCGTTTGAAGCACTGAAAGGCCACAATAAGGTCTCCCCAGAGCCTTCTCTTCTCCAGGCTGAACACCCCAACTCTCTCAGCCTGAATAATAACACATGGTGGACAGTAACACCAGCCTCTGCCACCTCTGTTGGCCTCATCCAGGCATCTGCAGCCAGAAACAAGGTGGGAAGGTCTTTGCTTATCATCCTACCCCAGCCACAGGCTGAGAATGTGCTGTCAGTCCTGGCATGGGAAGGAGGAATAATATGATGCATGTTTATAAACCTTCCTGGCATGATCTCAGAGCACTCCCCAGGCTTCCCCTTCACTTGGTGACACTGCCTCCTCCCCATGATGCACACAGGAGATGTTATTCTGCTTTTTCACAGGGAAGATGATATAAACATCACGATGGTCCAAGCAGCTCCCCAGGAAGCCCAAGACAGTGCAGAGATAAGAGGCGACTGCTGCCATCACGTCAAGCCTCAGCAAGGTCAGCAGGAGCCACGTGCAACAGGGACACACTCCTCTTGCAGCCACGCTCTGGGCTGTCAAAAGGCTTCGGATTGGAAATATCGTCCCATACATCCAGAAAAACTGTCAGGGCCAGCATCTCAGCGGGGAATATTTATCTCTGGAGTATCTCCACTGGTGGCTGCCGGCCACAATCTTGGCTCGTTTCTCCCAGTAACATAACTAAAATTCCACATGTGGTGCGTGGCTCAGTTCAGCTGCAGAGCACCATCCCTAATAGGAATCACAGTGTAACGCTGGGCAGATAATATTCTTTGTGTCTCAGTAGCCCAGAAGAGCCCAAAGCTCCCTTTTGCTAAGCATTACACAAATAAACAGTGAGAACGCAGAGCAGTTCTTGCCGGTAAAACGCTACAGTCAGCATGCCTCATGTACCTCTCTATTCCCATCATAAATTAAAATCACCGGCCATGACCATCCCCAGCTCAGGCTCCGCTCCATCCCAAGGCAGCTCCTTGTACCCGTATGAGTTTGTATTTAGCAATTCCTGTAACAGAGAGGGCGTGTGGGATGAGGAAACATGTCGTAGCCAGGAAGCTGCTGCGTGGCTGGAGGCAGGGAATGGCGAGTTCAGAGGGAACTGGGCTGCAGGGAATTTCCTCCCTTTACCACTTGACATTTAAGTCACTGCGCAGAGCTCAGGCTGTATTTAGGTTTATTTTAACCCTCCTGTATGGGGATGGGGGCCCAGCAGAGCCGACGCCAGTAGGCAGAGCAAGTTCTGAGCCACTGAGGGATGTCTGGATCTAATTCACGTTTATTATTTTAATGACATTACTGTTTATTTCATTTAACGCTGAGTAGGTGAATTTGACCGGAGAACTGGGAAAATGTATATGAGCAGGAGGAGATTAATTCTGCTCAAACCTAAAACTGAGCAGATAAAATCCTGCTGACGTTCTGAGCCTTTTGAAGGCACAAGGCTCCTGCTGCAATCCTGGTATTGCAATGTCACTGCGAAAGGATGGGGATGGAAATAATAACCCCTCGGCAGCCAGCAGATGACAAAGGAGGGTGAGGTCAGGAATACATGCCTTGGGGACGGGTGATCTCATCCTGGCCTTGGGTGGACGGCCGCCCACATCACAGCCCTGCCGCACGGCCGGCGCGGTCACCAGCTCCAACATTAACGTTTGCTGGGCTGAAGATCATCTACATCTTCAGGGCTTGGCAGCGCCCTGACCAGAGACCAGCACAAAGCCTCCTGCTCACCCTCCCTGCTCTCAAGAGCAGCTCTGTCCCCAGCAAAACCCAGTGGCTCCATGTCACCCACCTTGTCCACACCATCCTTCCTTGTCTCTTGGAGGGGAATCTTCCCTCTGAACCTGTGCAAGCTGCCCTCAACCTTCCACAAACCACGAAGCACAGATCTGGGGGACAAGAAGGACTTGGCAAGGTGGAGAGCTGTAGTTTTGCCTTCCAGCTGCCCCTCTCCTCCCTGGGACGCTTTGTGGACTCTAGCCTGGCCGGGGAACAAGGACAGCGAGGACAGGGACATGCAGGACCCTGCCTCCCAGGGCCACCCGCTTGACTGTACAGGCTATAGCTCCTTCACCTCAAAGACCTGAACTTCTCAAGTAAGTTCTTGTCTTCAGGGAGGGTGGGGAAGAAAGCAGCCAGAGAAATATGAAAACTCCATGTCTGAGGGCAAAGGAAAAGCATCGGAGTTCAGCGAGCATCAGAATGGGGCTTTTGTTTCTGTTTTACCCTTGGCACATGGCCATCCCCTCTCTGTGAGCCTGCTTAGGTCACAAAGATGCTTTACATTTGTCCTGTACCATTGAAAGACCAAAAGACCCAACCCTGCCGTGGGTCTTCGGGTCCCTTCAGCCTCCTGGGACCTGGACAATACTCAGCATCACGTGGAGATAAAGTCACTTCCAGGGCCCTAACCAACACATGGGCGTCAGACGTGTTCTGGAGAAGTCCCGCTCCATCTGGTCTCTAGTGTCCCCAAGAAGTTAAAACAATCCTTCTACACCATCCTGAGACACAACAGTTGAGCCTCACTTGGTGGTCACACCTCCCAGTGCTGTCCTTGCTGCTGACTGAGGCCAGGAATTCCCTTCATGACACCTTTCTTTTTCCCTCTACAGATTTTAGGGCTTGTTTTTTAAATTGCTTTGGTGCTTGCAGTAAGGGACAATCAATAAGATGCTTAAAATCCTGGTACAGAACTCCCTACACTCATGATTTAATGCAGAAAACCGATTCCATCAGCTATTAGTGGAGAACACGCTGCAACTTAAACCTGAATGTGTCTGTAAGCTTGGCCCTTAAGAAGAAAATTACTAAACACCTAAACATATTCATGCAAGTGCTTAGCCAAAGAATCCCACTTGGCAAACAACTTCCATAAAGTTGATAGAAAAGGGGAAAAACGACCCACTGAAATTTGTGTTTAAATGAATGTAAAATTTCCAGCAGAGACCTCCTCACTGGCACATTCCTGGGCTGTGACCCTCAGTGTACAATGTCTACACTGCCTGAAATGGTAATTTATTTCTCCATCTGTGGATTTCAAAGCATTTTAATAAATCGCTTTTGGGTATGCACTGCTATTATTTTGCCAGGGGCAAAATGCAGATGTTAACTGCATGACTGTTAAATGCTGAATGGACCCTCTGGTTCCTAGAAGACTCTTTGTTTAGTAGGTTTTTTTCCCTGAGAAATAATACACTTAAAACCACTTCTCAAACAACAAAAAAAAACCAGCTCTAACCACTAGTTTAGGGTAAAACCGAGCCCAGGACTGACACTCTCTCATCCATAATGTGATGATATTGATCTGTGTAGTCTCTCTGCATAGAATTGCTTGTTCTTCAGATCACTTTGTAGTTTTGCAAGGCTTAATTTTTACTCTGGCAAGAATATTCAGAGACAAGAAGACGAGAAACCCCATTAGAAAATAACCTGTTTGCTTGGTTCTTAGTTTACATGAAGGTCCAGATGCGGGCTGCCGTAGATGGAGGCACAGCAGATAACAAGAAATCCATCTCCCTTCATTTCACATCCATTGAAAGAAACCCGAAGCCAGGCAGGATGATTTTCACCCCCCATCTGCTCCAGGTAATCCAATCACCATCTGCACTTTGCCTTTGGGAGGGTAGCTCTGCTTTAAACCAAACCAGAAGCTTGACAAAAAGATGCAATATGGGAAAAGACACTCCCAAGGCAGGTCAGGAGTGAATTCCAGGGGATTGGTATTGATGATGATAAATACAGTATTTGTGTTCTGCTCTGACTGTACTTTCTGGTGACACAGTACAAATGTATTGCCTGTATCTGTTGTTTACCATGCCCTCTGCTTGTTTTGCACACACAAACCTCAGCTACAAGCGCAGCCGGCTTCATGTGATCGTGTAAATCGGCATATGAAACAACTGCTAAAGGCTTCACACCTCTTCGTGAAGGGCTCCAACGCACCAGGGACTGATAAAAGCACAAAGCGTCCAAGTCACTAGCTCAGTTCCTGGAAATCTGATGGGCTCAGACCAGTTCAAATCTTCAGCCTCTAAGCCTGCCCTCCCACATGGAACTGACCTTCCTCTCATTTAACCCATATATGCCTAACTTAGGATATATACGGAAAAATTCTTGTATTCTGTTGCCTGAGGCTTTATCTCCTTTTTCTAGGGTCCCAATTCATCAAGCACTGAACAATCTCATTTTAAAAAAGCCTGAGGATGGCCTGGGATGCCGTGTGTGTCTCCAGGGTCACACAAATCAGAACAGGTATGTGGAGAAGGTGCAGTGGGGAAAAAACAGCAGCTGGAGCTCCAGAAAGAAAAGCCACCATAGCGCGTGGACTGTCCTTTGACATTGGGCAAGGCCCTTCTCATCTCAAAAACTCAGTTCCCCGATTGTAAGAGGGAGACAGCAACACTGCCCCAACTCATGTTAAAGATAATTACAGTAATAAACATGAACTACCTCAATTTTGTGGCAACGGGGACCCCTCCTGAGTGCAGAAAATTGCCATTTCCTTTAGTTCCCCTGCACAATCACATGCTATCCTATTGTGCTACCAGATAATTTTGTAGCAATTTCCTCTCCTAAGACATTTGACTTCACTGTAAGCCATTTTAATAGCCTATAGATATTAACATGATCCCTTATTTACAATAATGGGACCTTGTAGCTACTGTAGCTTACAGATGCAATTTATTACAGGATGTTACCACAATCCGCAGGCTACCAGAAAACATTATGCCTGGTTGTTACAAATGCCATTTTCCTTGTTGAGATAATAAAATAACCCTTCAAATGATGGGGATTTTTCCTTCTTCTCAATGTCTGTGAAAATAAATCTTACTTTAAAAGCCTCCTTTTCCCTTGTGGTAACGAAAACCTCCATATATCTTGTTTTTAAAGGCATGCCCTTTGAAAAAAAAAAGCCTATGTCATGTTTATACATTTTGAATCTGCAAGTTCCTGAAGCTTCAGCCGGACTCAACAGGTGTCCAGGGCACTGGGAAACAATCTGCAGAGACTCAACCGTTTGCAGGACCCGGCTGCATCTCCCTGTGTAAGAGAAACCTCCAGTGCCTTCCAAGCTGCTCATCACCTGACACTGACTTCTCAGTTCATTATTCTTGCACTCTTCATGACATTTCAAAACTAAGAACAAACGCCTCCAGAAAGCTCTGGGATTCAGGAAGAGCAGGAGGGTTCAGCATATGGGAGGAGGTAATACCCTTTAGCCTAAATTGTTTATAACAAATCTTCTTTATTAGGCAATAGTATGGGGTGTTTTTAAAAAAAAAAGAGAACCAAACTCATTGTCAGTCCTGTTGTTCCTGAAACCATCGCAGCAATGCAGCTGCTGGAACATTTCCCCATTCTTCTTCCCTTGACACACTGCGCAGCAGCTTTATATGATTTTGGTTTTATATCATCCTGATACCCACGAACGACCCAATCCCCTCGTGTCAGACATCGTGTGGGCACGCGGTCCTTGTGCAGAGGTGGAGTGGGAAACACTTCTCCACCCTGATGTGCACACAAACCATAAACCAGCAGGGTTTAGACTTACCCACCCCTAATCTCAAACCTCTCTGGGTTGTAGCTTGCGCTCTGCAGTGTGATTTCTAATTTCTGGGGCAAACTCAGCTCTTGAAGAAGCCCCTTCCAGCCCAGGAACCCAGGGCCTGACGCAGGAAAGAGCCACCTTTGCACCCAGCAGGACCAGCCCTGAACTCTCCATTCTTCTCGCATGAATACGCAGGACAGATTTGGCTTGGCTCTGATTTCTCCTTTGATTGGAAACAGCTCTAAATGAGGCCATGAACTTGAGGCATGCAATTTATCTAGTGAAGTCCAGGACAAGGCTCCCAGGGGTCCTTTGCTCAGTACTGGCTCAAGTAAAGGGAAAAGATGAGCCAAATCCAGACTGTGTCCCTGCTTAAGGAGGACAGCAAGTGCTCACCACCTCACTCTGTATCCATCAGTGGCTAAAGGAAACCCCAAAGAGTCTGGCTAGCAACAATTTGAGCTGCCTGAGGGGTGCCAAACAGCTGCGGAGCTGCCTGCCGTTCCCTCGAGAGGCAGGTGGGAAGTCAGCCTGCTCCAATCCAGCTTTTATCCTTTAAAATCCAAAAAAGTGCACAGCACATATCCTGTTTCCACCCAAAGCTTTGCTCTGTTTGCCTTCTCACAGGATGTCCTGCCCCTATGTTTTTATTTTTGCTTTTTTTTTTTTTGGCAATGGCACTGTCAAAATATTTACTGGCTAAAATATTTATAATATATAATATACTCTAAAATGCAGCTGCTGTCTCTTTTTTATGGCATTTACTCTTCCTGGAGATAACTGGAGAAGCTCTTTTGAAAGGAATAGGCTGGAGAGAAGACTGAAAACCACTGTGTCACCAAGGGCCGGATTCTGCCCCTCACTGGAAGCCCTGAGCTGTGACCATACCTCATCCTCAAAGACCACGAGCTGTGTTTTCCGTAGCTGGATGTAACGATCCTTCCACAATCCCAGGAGCCCCCCACTGCTTTTCTTAATCCAGCCGTATTTCTCTGCAGTTGGAACAGACTTGGGTTTCTCCGAGACCTCCTCCTTTGTATCCTGCAAGGACAGAAGCGAGAAGGAATTGCATCAAAAACACTTGCCATCCATTTAATGACGATCACCAGAAAGCCCAGACAAGACCTCAGCACCAGTACAAGTCCCTCCCTACCACATCACAGACTGGCATCTTCCAGAGGAAAAGTCAACCAGCTCCCAGCGCAGAGCTGCCACGGGACTGGGGAGCAGCACAGAGCCTGGCCAGCCCTGGGATCACTGCTGGGACGGCACCAAGGCCACCTTGCTCCTCTGCTTCCCCAGTAGCCCAGAGACACTTCTGCAAGCTTCTCCTCTAGGTCTCTACATTGGGTCATTGCCCCCAAACCAACTCCTATGAACAAATCCACAGCATGGGGGCCAGGACTTCATCACATCTGCACTAAAATGTTCCTGTGAGGCTCCTGCGGGCTTTGCGAGCAGAGGGAAGGACCGGCAGAGAAGGCAGCACCAAGAGTGGGGTCTTTTTTTTGCCCTGCCTTTAGCTCCTTGCTGCTCGTCACCGCTCGCTCTTGCCCACCCACAGCAGCATGGGGAGCCCCACAATCCTGCACTGGGAGGCTGCTGGCTTTCCAGGCCTGCTAAAAACCAGGAGATGCATAACTTCCCTGCTTTGAAAAAAAAAAACAAACCAAACATCAGAAATATCCAATATCAATATTCTCATCAAACAGAGACAGGAAACCTAAGACGGGGAGCGAGGGCAGCCAGGTTTATTAGCCAACTGCTTTCACCAGCAGACTCAGTTCAAAATGAGAGGTTTTGTCCCCTCCACTGCGCTGGAAGAGCGTTTGCAAAGGCAGGATCCCTGTTTGCTTCCCTCAGAGCACCCCACAATAAGCCTCTTTCCCCAGAGCAAGGCAAGGGGAATCCCCCACTGAGCCAAATGCCCTTGCACAACCACTTCACCAACCTTGTGACTTATAAGGAGAGGCCAACCCCAAATCCTCCAGCGCCCTCCCAGGAACCCCACTGTCCCCCCAGACTTGGTTTCCTCCACATCCCCGTCTGCAGGAGCAGCAATCCTGCTGCAGAAAACCAGCACATTTGCACAGACCAAGGATGCACGATGAAGGCAGAGCCCCAAATGGCCCCTGTTAGCTGCTGAATGAAACCTTTTCTCGTAGGAAAAGAAACCCAAACAAAACAAACTGGAGCAGCTGGAGCTCAGACATCACGTTTCATAACATGAGGAAATCCCATGTGTACGGAAAGGAGTCGGAGATGGACACTCCCATGTCCAGGACAGAGCTAGTGTGTATGGATGAGCTCCAAAAATTCCGAGGAGAGTCTTGCTACCAAACGTGTTTTCATGCACCAGACTCCAATGAACACACCCTTAGAGAGCAGCTGCCATTGGGGCGAGCTGCTACCTTAAAGAGGGATCTCGCACCCATAAAAAAGAGGAAAAACAGATCCAATACCCTGTGCACCTGCATTTATCCCAGTCCCAGCAGAGGTGGGAAAGAGGCTTGGCTTTGCAGGTAGGCTCAGGTGCAAAACAGGCACAAGAAACTCAAACTGCGTATCACCTAAAAGAAAATCCAGTAGAAACCTGTAATATACTTGGTGCCCTTTGCAGAAGTTCTTTCAGTCGTAGCGAGCTGCATTTGAAACGGCTGCAGTACAGGATGACAGAGCATGAAAAAGTTTTCCGGGAAATGAGGGGTAGTGCGTGGGTTTTTTTAAACTTGACTTTTTAGGTTGCCAGGAAGTTGTATTCAGTTGTGATCTGCGACTTCAGCAAACATCAGTTGCTGCACAAATATAGACCTGCTGGTTTCCTGATCAAGCACCCTTTTGATGTCATTTTTAGATAATTTGGCACAGACTTTAACCTCCCTCATAGCAGTTTCGCATGGATGTAGCTGTATGAAGAGTTTATTTGCGTGACTCCAGACCAAGAGCTGCCAGAATGTTCCTACCCCTTTTGGTTTTTTTGCTTTGCAAATTAATTTTTCCTGCTCTTTTTCCCCACCTGGCAGAAAGGCTGTTTGAAATCACATGGCAAATATGTCTATCCGTGGCCTCTCCCGGTGCTCTGCAGAGTGAAAACTACCATTTGCTCTGGTTTTAAAATAAAAATACTCCGTGTGAAGACACAGCACTTAACGTCTACCTCAGCAAAAACAACCTGATGCAGTAACTTTTTGTTGGAGTTGAGGCTCATGCTTGCACCTCTGTGCAAGGCAGAGCTGCAAAGCTAAAGCCAAGCTTATCCGGCAGCTTGTGCTGCCTGTGATCCTGCCTGCTCCCCATGGGGTTCCCCCCACCCCAGGCAGGACATCCCGGTTGTACTGGCACCCAGGAGCATCCTCAGGGAGGATCCATGACTCCGAGTCCCCGCTGAGCATCCCAGGAGAGGGTAGGTGGGGTGATGGAGAGCGCTGGTCCCAGCAGGTGACAGAATCACCTGAGCCTGGGCTGCCTGGTGCCTCCTCCCATCCCCAGTCCGGGACAGACGTAACGCGTGCGATCCCACCTTCCGTGGGTGCTGCTGAGCTGCCCAGGCACTAGGTCCCTGGCTTTGCCCCCCCGGCACGCACACAGCCCATCGCAAGATGGGGTGAAGCTGCTGTAATCCCTCACCTGCAGGTTAAGGGTGTAAAAAAAACCAGATGATGCAACTTGACCGTTTGTTCCTGCAAAAGCAAGAAGAGTCTGAGAGATGGTACCTGACATTTTTGTGGGTTATTTTTATGCCATGAATGAGCTAGGGGAGGTTGGCCATGGAAGGGCACCAAGAGCAGGGCTTTGTGTCTTTCCTGAGCTCTCTACCTGCGATTCCACGACTAAAACCACAGCACAGCACAAAGACACAAGTTGCTGTTATTAATTCAGGTTTATGTGGGTATTCCTCTGCAAGAAATACTAAGATATCCATCCCAGGATGTTCTTCGGCTGGATTCATTCCTGACGCTGGTGTAAATCCATGAGAAGAAACCCACTGATATCAGCCAAGTCAGGGAAGAACCGAGTTATCCTGTTGCTGGCTCACACCAAAGGCATTGCTCCCAAAAACAATCCATAAGAGCCATTTTTTGCAATTTATATCATGGCGCCTTCTCTTGAAGTTTCACTCTTCCAGCCTAGTTTATGATCATGTTTCACAGCTCAGCAGAGATGCCAAATTAGGGAGACAGGATGGCTTTTTATTTGACAATTAGGCCATTATTTCTCATCTCCCCTGCCTGATGCAGGAACTTTTTGTTGAAGTTGAGGCTCGTTCATTTTAAGGGCCCACATACTTTTCAGATCTTCCAACAAACAAACAAACCAAACAGTTGAATCACGGTGGTGCTTTTACAAACTACATATAATGCACGGAAGTGTTCTGCCCAGTTACAGTAACTTCATTTAAAGCAAGCGGATCATTTATCTCACACTCCTCTCTAGCACGACACGGATGAGCACCTCCCAGAGGACAACCTGCATCTCCTGACCTCCACTCTTTTTTCTCCCTTTCCACATTATCTTCCAAGCCCGGCTGTCAGCACTTCCACTTCTCCCTGACCCGCAGGAGCAAAACCATCTTACTGGAAAGAAACTGCTCAGATCCACGTGAAATTTGGGGAACTATATCAGTCACCCACTCCCGCAAGAGGATTCGTTTATCGTTAGTGAAGAGCTGGTCAGCCAATGCTGGGGTGGATGTGAAGCCGCCAGCTGGAAGCAGTTTCTCTGCTGTGGATTAATTTCATGGATACCAGCAGATAATAAGAACTCTCAGCCACTACTAACTTGGGCTACTTTGTTGTCTCCCCACTGTTTTAAAAAAGCTCTCATTCTTGCCACAAAATGTTGGGAGCTGAAATAAGGGGATGTGGGCAGGGGGAGAGACAAGCCACAGCTACCAGCATGTACCGGAGCCTGAAATCCTCTGACAGCCTGCCCTGCCGGGAGCTTTCTTTGTGCACAAGCAGCAAAACCTCATTTAAGAAAAGGAAACAGGAATAATTGCACAGCCAGATGAGGGGAGAAAATGACCAGTTGAACTTGCTAACAAATTTGTGGCATCTTAATTGATCCACATAGGGATGGATTATTGGGGTGTGAGCCCACGGATGTAAGACCTACACCTGCAGAAGCACCACTGCCCTTCTCCAAGTTAAACCCGTCCCAGGCAGAGCCCGAGGAGGAGGAGGAGTACAGACTTGGGGAAGGCTGGTAGGTATGTGGCCATGGCCAAGCTTGTGGTCTGAGCGAGGCCCAGCTCCAGTACGGAAGTACAACACCCCAGTAAGAGTCAGCAGAAGGCGGCCTGAGCAAGCGTGGCACCTCAACAAGCCCGACCCTGCCAGCGCTCGTCCTCCGGCAGCACCAACATTTTGCCCATCAGCCTCACCCGGCCGCTTAGGAAGTTTAAAACCCAAAAGAGCTCTGGGGATGGATGCTCAGCCCCAACGCACAGATGACAACGGGGGTGGCAGCTGGGGAGGAGGGATCTCCCAGCCTATAGAACCCCATTTCTGCCCCCCCCCTCATCTCCCGCAGCCGGGCGGAAGGAGGCCGGGGATGTCCCAGCGCCGGCGGAGACCCAAAAATCCCCGAAGTGGCCAGTGCGGTTCTCCGCCCCGCTTCCCGGCCGGCAGCGGCAGCGACGGGCTCCTGCCCCGCCCCGGGGGTCCCGGACGATCCCATCCCGGGGCCACCCCCGCCGTCCCGTCCGCTCGGACTCACTTGCTCCATGGTGGGCCGGGGCCGGTCGCTTCTCGCCGCCCGTTCAGGGGCTCCGCCACCGTCCCGCCGCCCCGCTGGGCTCCGGCCGGGCGGACATACCGAACCGAGTCGTGCCGGGCCGGGCACCCCGAGCTCTTTTCCTCCAGCCACCAACTTCTCGAGGAGCAGCACCAGCGGCAGCGCCGGGTTTCCGGCGGCTCCGGAGCTGCGAGCGAGGAGGCGGGGATGCCCCCAGCCCCGGCCCCGCCGCCTGGCCCGGCCCCCCCGCCTGGCCCGGCCCCGGCCCCGGCCCCACCCGCCGCGGCCGTGGGGCTGCGAACCCCCGGGGACGGGACGGGGAGAGGGGGGACTGAGCTCAAGGGAGGGAGTCCGGGGGATGAACAGCGTCCATGGGGTCAAACGGCGGCTGCAGGGAGGGACATGGACCGTGGGGTGGGACAGGGTACCCGGGGGTGGGACAGGGTCACTGGGGCGGGACAAGAAGTTTAGAATGGGAGAGGTCCCCAGGGTCAGGCAGGGTCCCCAGGGTCAGATCAGGTCCCCCAGGGATCAGCCCAGATCCCTGTGGTAGGACAGTGTCCCTGGAATCAGAGTGTCCCCAGGGCCCCAGGGTCAGGCAGAGTCCTGGGGCAGAGGGTGGGACAGTGTTCCCAGGGTGGGGCAAGGAGATTGGGGTGGGAGAGGTCCCCAGGGTCAGATCAAGTCCCCAGGGATCAGCCCAGATCCCCGTGATAGGACAGTGTCCCTGGAATCAGAGTGTCCCCAGGGTCAGGCAGGGTCCTGGGGCACAGTATGGGACAGTGTTCCCAGGGCTGGGGTGAGGCACAGGGTGCAGAGGGGTGAGAGATGCCCTCATGGACTCTGGGCATGGTGAAGCCCATGTAGGGTGGTGCCCAAGCTCGGATCCACGTGGCAGCCTGGCTCCCTCTGCCACAGCGGTGGCTCCGGGCACTGGGGTGGCCTCAGGACAGCGAATTTTGACAGTGGGGTGATGCGGTTCCTTAGCGCAAGGGAAGCAGAACTGGTTAACGCAACTAGTCACACTCAGAGCTATTGTTCTCCACTGGTATTCAGTTTTGCAGACTTCTGCTTCTATTTCAGGCCTGCTGGAGGGCTCATGTACCCAACAGCCCGCCTGTTTTTTTCTTCTGATTATTTCAGTCAGCCTAAAAAAAGGTATTACCTCCCTCTGCAAACCTTGCCTCCATTGTTCTCAGTGGAGAAAATAAGAAGGGAAGGAGAGAAAAAGTCTTGATGCCTGTTACCTCTGGGTTAAATGCTCTTCTGCATAAGTATGGCAAGTGCTGGAAGGAAAAACAGGCCACAGCTTCTGGTAACCAGAGGTGGAAGAGATCGGGACCATCCATCAGGGCTGGCTGGCCCCACCCTGCAGGGCCAGGGGTTAATGGAAGAGACGGGAATCACCCTGGGACACATTGGGGTTGGAAATGAGAAATCTTGGTGCTGTCAAGGCACCTTGACAGGGAAATGATTGCCATGTCAGCAGAAAGGAGAAAGTCAATAATAGAGGTGCTATGATGAATCTGGGTTTTGACAAGAGGTTGAGGCACTGAACACTCTTGGAAAAGCAAAGGGAAGAAAGACGGATCCTAACTGGCCATTACTGGTGTGACTGGGGGGAGAGGACAGCACAGGGGGACGCATCGTGCCCAGCGCTGCAGGGTTGCCCAGGAACTGTGCTTGCCTTTCTCTCATCTCCAGGATTTTGGGGCAGGACCCCCTATTTATTCCACTGCACAGGGCTGCAAGAGCAGCAGGGGCTGAGCCAGGACTGGAGCTCCTCAGAGCAGCTACGCGCAAATAATTATTATTGATAATTAGCAAAAACACACTGATGGCATCTCCTCCATATCAGCTTAGCTCTGAATTTGGCAAAGGCTCCAGTCTCACTGAGACGATCCTCTTGTTGTGTAAACACCTTCTGTGGCGTCCCCTGCTCCTCCTCCATGGCTGAGAGCCAAACTAGGCAAAGAAAATGCTGCTATGAGCTCCGGTGATGGCACGGAGAGGCCTGGCCAGCGGCTGGGAGTTGAGAGCATCCTTCAGATTTCTCCTTTACCTGGTACAATGGGCACCTCTGAAAGATTTGACCAAAGAATCGCCGCTGGTCATCATCATTCAGAGCTGTTGCCTCACCAGGGTTAGCTCTCTGCTGCCTAACGTCAGGTGGGAGCTGGTTTAAACACTTATTTTCTTTGTTTAGTTTTCCAAACTACCAAAATGAGGCTCTGGATGGGGAGCGGGAGTGTCCCAGCTTACCCACAGGCTTCTCTGGTCCATGCGTGAGAGCCACCACAAAATGAACTTTTGAAAAAAGTTGATATTTTAGCCAGGCTTTTAAAATGACCAAAAAAACCTCCCAAAGTACTAGAAATGTTGTTTGGTATTCTCTGTTTTCCTAGCAGGGCTGAGGGAGGTGAGGGGAAACCTCTGGCCTTACAGATAGGATGTGGGCTGTGGTTCCAACTCTCCTGGAAAACTTTAATTGATGAAAAAGTGTTTAATATTTTTAGCATACTGTCAACATGCCCCTGTGAGGACGTGTGTGCTATAGGAGAATGCAACATGGAGGACTCATCCTTGTGATTTACCAGCTGTCCTCACCCTTGCAGGCAGACCCGGAGCGATCCACCACAACCTCGATGGCAGGACCGTGGGAACAGCCACTGCAGGGGGACCTGTCATCTGCGAGAGGGTACTCATTGCACGAGAACGCGGAGGCTGGTCCAAAAATGCTGCGGGGAGACTTGCTGGGCACTTGTCTGCAGCTGGGGCTGGGCTGCCCCTTCGAGGTGGGATGTGCTGCCAGACCATTGTCTTCTTCATTGATAAGAGGTGATGCGATGCCACGAAGTGAAACAGAGACACGAGTGGCACTGAGGAGGTTGGGGTGGTGTCATAAAGCTGAGGGAGCTTGTTTGCAAGGGGACTTGTGAATCCTCCTTCTCTGCACTTTGATGGCTTCATTTGGGGTCTTGCAAAATGTAGGGGGCAGGATGCAGAGGAGGATGGTGGTGCTGGGGGTTGGGACCTCCAGCCACAAAGATACAGCCACATCGGAGCCATTTGGGCCTGAGTTGGGACCGGGATGGGTGGAGAGTCCCCCCTGCTCTCCCAGACGTGGGCAAACCTGTCTCTCCAGCCACAGGCACCACATGAGAGAGCCGTGGTCGCCCTTGTGTCTACCTGCCATCCCTTCCCTGCTCCAGGCAGGGACCTCTGGCTCCTGCATCCAGCCCGAGGTACCTCATGACCAGGGTCGGCCACTCTACCTGCTCCCGCCTTGGTTTCTCTCCACCTCAAATGGCAATAAGCCATCTCCAAGGCGCCATGAAGCCACGATCATTAGCGCCTGGCTTCATTAAGTGGTTTGAGCAGGGCTGGAAGGCTCGTTATCGCAATTGCCATATTATTTGCTCAGCAGTGGGGAGGAGGAGGTGGCCCTCAGCTGGAAGAGAAATCCTCAGCCCCTTCACATGCACAGCAAGTTAATGTGGGTGTTCTTAATTTAATTTGTCTGGTTGGGGCTAAAATACAGAGGCCCAGAGAAAGCATTGGATCTGAACAGATGCCCAAGGGAAGGGCTGAATTCAGGCTCTTGATGACAAGTAGAGCCCATGGCATCTTCTTGTCACAGCTGCAGTGTGTTTGTGGGGATAAATGGCTTCTCAGGTGGAGTGCAGCCCTCCAACTACCTGTGCTGGACAAGAAATATGAAGGTGGCCCCATCCTCAGGTAGGAATTCCACAGGGAATTAGGAGCAGTGAAGGCTGGAGGAGCTGGGAGACCACAGATGTGTGGCTAATGTGGAAGAAAGGCTCTCCTCATCTCTCCACCTGCTTTCTGGGCTCAAATCTTGCGTTTCGTGGACAAGTGATGTTAAAGGATGGTGTTTCCAGCCACGGTCTCTGCTGTGGTGGGGCAGCTGGCGTTAGCAAAGCTGGTCTGAGGCTTGGCCAGTTGTTCCTGGTCCTGGTTTTACCTGTTTTCCTCTTGACTGATAACAGTCTGAGCTTCTGCACAGATCAAACTTCAGCTTTCCTGCCACTCACGCTCCATGTTTTCGTTAAATGCTTGAAAGAAAAAATGCAGCTATCTGCCAAAGCCATCAGCCTGCGAATGCAAGAACACACGTGCTCTCCTTGCTGATCTTGCTGGTTTTGTAAGGAAAATATGTCCTTGCTGCAGAGGACACCTGGACATGCCACCATGGACCAGATCCAAAACATAGGCAAGAAGGTAACTTGCTGGGATAAAATGGGGGAAGATGGGTGGTTTAAATTACCTTAAAACCAGCAGTAAGTTGACAGAATGTGGCCAAGCCCTGTGGTATGATGGCAAGTGGGGAATCTTTGTACTTTCTTCTTCATTTCTATTTTTGCCGTTAGCAGTAAGCCCTGCTGAAAGGCAGCGGGTGTGGGCTGGAAGAGGTGCCCAATGATGCCAATGAATGGGAAGTGGTTTGGGAGAACTGTCCCAGTCTGTGCTGCTTGTGATCCCCTGGTCTTTCAAAACCAGGGATGTGCCCCACATCCTGCCGGTTAAACGCAGTCCCTGTGTAAATGGGGTCACAGCAGCTTCCCGCATCCCTTACCGCATCCTGGGTCAGCTGCCTCTGGGCTTTCCCAGCAGCTCCGCACCATTCCTGGCCTCCAGTGACAAAAAAAATTCCCTAAAATAACCCCCTCTCTCTGCTGCTCCAGCAGGAAGGTGGGATGTAAACAGGCTTCTGTTTGTTAGTGTTAGCGCTTGCCGGGCTCTCATGCTGGGCTGGGTTTGGGGCGAGTGTTTCCTTCACTCCAGCTCCAATTCTGTTAGCTCCCCACTCTGTCTAGGCAGGAGTTCCCCAAAACCCCTCCACTCTGCACACGCTGCTTTGAGACGGGAAGGTTGCAGCCCCAGAGGTGCTAGAAGGATTTTTCTGAGTGAGTTTAAGGTAAAGCAGCATCTCTGGGAGCAATGGCAGCCACCAGCTTTCTTCTGTGCAATGCATGCAGCCAGCAGGGTGCTCCTGGACCTGCTGGGAGACAGATATATATATGCAATAATACCCTCAGAACCTGGTGGGGGTTGTTTTGCTGTGGCAAGAAGCAAACTCTCAGAGAAGTGCAATCTGGCACCAGCAGCGCTGATGACTCCAGGTAATGTGGGTGTGCTGGGTGTGCTGTTGTTTTTGGGGACATCCCTTGCTACCCTGATTCTGCCATCCCTACCTGCCACCTTGCCTGATTCCTGGGGCCAAATCCTGCTCCTGGTTGTGCCCAGCACCACCTCTGAGGGTGGCAGGTGTGGGGACAGCTGGGGACATGCTGGCCACCCCCGAGCACGCAGGGACCACTGTTTTGGGGGACTGATGACTGACACAGTGGGGCAACCATAGAATTTGTCTATAATGATGTTCTCTGTCATTTCAATGAGCACATGGGGAACACAGGGAAACAGCAGAAGGGGTTAAATCAATAGTTATGTTTAAATCAATATTCTAGATTAATGTTCCTGTCTTAGCAATGCCACCTTCCTTTTCACCCTGGCTTGAGGGCACGGACCCCAGTGGCTGAGTCTGAGCCCCCGCTTTCGATGTGAACATGTTTTGGCAGATATGATGCAAGATTTGGGCTGATTTTTTCGTTTGTTTTTGTTTGCTTGTTTATTTGTTTGTTTGTTTTAAAAAAGTGCCAAAATGAAACAATAGCCTGACCATGGCTGTGGTCTGTGCACCAAGCAAGCTGATGAGACTGGCTTCCCAAAATTGGGTGTAAAAAGGAGTCTCAGCAGTTGCTCCTCACTGCTCACTTTTTTTGGAGCGGCAGGATGCTCTTTCCTGGCCTCTCCTCTTGCTCTTGCCTTTCCCAGCACCGCCGGGACCCAAGGCTTAATCTTGGCTCCTTAATCCCAGCCTTGGTCGTTGAGGTGCAGCCTGCACCCTGTGCTGGGATCTTTGGCTCTGAGATGCAACTCACACCCGCATGTGGACTTTAGAGCTGTCAGATATATGGAAATTCTCTATTTGTGTAAATTTATGTTTGAGGTTGTTCTCATATAAGATGGATTTTGGGGTCACTTGAAAGGTGTGTGGCTGTACAGGTGGATCCCACCTCCTGCTGCTCCATGGGGTGTTGATGCAAAAAATCCTGTGTGCTGGAAGCAAAATACAGAGACCCTCACACCAACACCATCCCAACGCAGTTGTTTAAGCTACTGAGCGTCATGAAAAAACCTAAGGGAAGTCTCTGTGGCAGAAAGCGCTTTCACAAAAGCCGCTCAAAGCCCCAGTGGCCCTTGGCCACCAGCATCGCCCACGCTGCCTCCAGCACTCTCACAAAAACACCAGAGGAAGCAAACGTTTCAGATTTGAAATACAAATAGTTTGTGGTTGTTGTATTTTTTTTTTTAAACTCGTGCTATGGTTACATGCGATCCCAGCCGCAGCACCTTGGCTCTGACTTTCAGATGCCAAACTTTAGCTGGACCACTAAGCCGGCTCTGAGGTGGGAGCGGGCTCAGGCAGCAATACCCCAGGCCTGAGAAATGTGCAGTAATAAATCAGGGCAGATGCATCTCAAAGGCAGCAGCAGATCCAGGGCAATGCTCCGGCTTCCCAGAGGCAGCTCAGGAAATATGAGGATGCCGGTGTGTGGATTTGGCAGAGATGGGGTTGGTTATTTGTGGCTGGATTTGCAGGGAACATCGTGGGAATCTCGTTTGGATCAGGTTTGGTTTGTCTTGTACACACACATGGGATGGCCTGGAAAGGCCGTGCAATGCAGGGCAAAAAAAGGGATTTTTCATGTAGTGGCTGATCTGGAAAATATAAGGGGGAGAGAAGCGGGGAAAAGACAATTCAGATTAAACTGGAAACATTTTGATTTAGAAAAAAAATATATCCCTCAAATATTCTGTTTTTAGATCACTGCAGAATGGCCAGTTTGACAAGAAATGCAAAGTTTGTGTTTGCAGATTGACCAATTAATTCCTTTCTAAAACATTTTTTTTATAAAGGCCATTTCCAAACAAAAAATAAAACCCCATAGGTCCTGCAAAAGTTTCAGGAACAGAGGTTGGGTATTTCTGAGGTGCTTCATTTTGGGAACTCCTGAACAAACATTTTGACATTTTTACACCAGCTTCTTTTTTAACCCCCAAATATTTTCCAGATTTGCCTGAGATGGGTAAATAGTCCATGCCTTGTCGGAGCTGCCTCCAGGCTTCGCTGAGGATGCTGATGGCCAAGAGTATCCTTGGTCCCTGCAGAAGGAGCCTGGGAAGATCCTCCGGCTCCCCAACCTGGGCATCAGGGTGATGCCGCCCCTCAAAATGCCTCGTGCAGAGGTGGTTAATGTGGTGGGGAGATTTCTGTCCATGCTCTGGTTTTGCTGGAGACTCGGGAGGTGCGACTGGATCAAGTAGATTCCGGAGGGATTTACAGCGAGTGCTGGGAGCTAAACTCTTTCATGTGAAGGGCTTATTGTGTTGGCCTGTCGTGTCTGAGGCAGGTTTTGGAGGTTTTGCCTATGGCTGAGGGGCCAAAGTGAAGCAGGGAGAGCAAAGCACCCTCCTGCAGTGGGGTTTTCCTCCTGCCATGTGTTCATCCAGCCCAAACCCCATGTCAAGGCAACATTGGGACCATGAGCTCTTTGTATCGCCCTCCCGGTGCTGCCGCCACCTCCCAGCCTTTCCAGCAAGGCCAAGAAGTCTGGCCAAGAAATGTTTCCCTTCCGAAACTGCAAAATGTAATTAATGCTGGTAATAAACACGGAAAGTCTTTAGCTTTGCTGCTGGGCTGAACTCCCCCTGGTTAACAGCAGCCATGGCATTGCGGTCTCTTCTGAATGAGGGTCAGCGGGGTGGAACAAACCCATTCCCTGCCTTCATCCCATGGTTGTGATGATGAGGAGGGTGGCACAGCAGTCAGGATCTCCTTGAGGGATCTTGATACCAACAAATATAAAACAAATCCCTTCCTCCCTCTGGGGAAGCACCTCAGCCCTAGGAGATGCCGGTGAGGCAACACCAAAGGGCCCACTGGGAGCTGAAGAGCAGGACCCTGGGGCAGGATCAATCTCACGGGTTTCTGGATGTTTTTCAGGAAAAAGGCTGCGATGTGCTCACATGTGACTCCTCCAGGCTGTGAACTTATTTAATTTCTGCTCTATGT
This sequence comes from Nesoenas mayeri, assembly GCF_963082525.1. Taxonomy (NCBI): domain Eukaryota; kingdom Metazoa; phylum Chordata; class Aves; order Columbiformes; family Columbidae; genus Nesoenas; species Nesoenas mayeri. Next base: position 10,308,940 of record NC_137563.1, on the reverse strand, counting down.
GAAATCACACTATTTATTTTATTTTTTCACCCTTCTTGGGTGTTACATAGGCATTTGCATCCCCTGGAGATGCAGGCTCAAGGACACTGGCTCGAGAAGTCAAGTGACATTTGCCAATGCCTTTCTGCAGCCTGGACGAGGCTCTCACTGTCCAGAAAAACAAACAAACAAACAAACAAACAAATAATAAAAAAGAAAATAAAAAGATAATTTTCCTTTTCTTTAATGGCATTTCTCCTTAGGACCCCTTTGGATGTGTGAATCCCTCCCAGTGCAGTTTGGGGCTGATCTCTGCATGGCACCAACTGCCGCAAAACCTGGGCAGCATCTCCCTCTGGAAAGGCTGCTTGGAAAGGAAAATACTCCTATTCAGAGGGACGAAACACCAAAAAATTCAAAACACTTTTCAGAACCTGCTGCTACTTGTGAGACCTGGGTGCTGCAGTATCCAGCGATGCTCAGGCCGAGTCAAAGCAAGTGCCTGGTGCTTGTCCCACTCTGTTCCTTGACAGGTGTGTGGCGAGGGGAGAATATTCCTGCAAGGGCAGGTGGGGGGCTTGCTGCAGCCCCCCTGGGATGTTCTTGTGTGCTACCTCGGCTGTGCTGGCTAGGGTGGCTGCAGAGGGCAATTCTGCCCTGGCCTGGGGCATTTATGAGCCTGAGAGGGGTGAAGAGAGGGCCTCAGACTTTCTTACAGCTGCAGCCTTTGCACTTACACCTGTCTCAGCAGCCTGACAGTGCTGTCCCCAGCATCCCTGCCATGGTGCCCCCTGCATCCCTGCCACGCTGCCCCCTGCATCCACGCCACGCTGCCCCCAGCATCACTGCCATGCCAGTTCCTGCATCCCTGCCGTGCTGCCTCCTGCATCCCATGCTTCATCCCTCCCCGGCAGCCTTTCCCTTCGGCCCCTTTCAGCCCAGCCCATCAGTCCTTTGCACCCCTGACACCCCGCTGCTCTATGGGCAAGGCTTCCAGCAGCAGCCCTGCCTGCAGCCCAGGCTCTGACCTTCCTCCCAGACCTTCCTCTTGACCTTCCTCCGCTGTCCATCCCCGGCGCGGCCAGTGCCGTGTGGTGCCACCCCCACCTAGTGCCGGCCCGGAGCACCGGCAGGTGTCGGGGTGCGGACAGGGCTCCCCGGGCTCAGCCTGCTGGGGCATCTCTTTGACACCCCCGGCTGATCCCGGTGTCACACCTGTGACACGGCCCTGCAGGAGATTTTCCTGCCCTGGGTCTGAGAGATGCTCTGGGGTAAATTAACGATGGGAGGAGATCATAGAATCATTTTGGTTGGAAGAGACCCTTAAGATCGAGTCCAGCCATAACCTAACTCTACCACTAACCCGTGTCCCTAAAATCCTCAACCCTATGTCTGTTCAGCCCCTCCATGGGTGATGACTCCACCACTGCCCTGGGCAGCCTGTTCCAATGCCCAACAACCCTTTCCAGGAATAATTTTTTCCTAATGTCCAATCTGAATGTGTGGACGCAGCCCCCACATCACCCCAGAGGATGGGTATGGGCAGGGGACACCACAGGACCCACGGGGCTGTCTCCCTCTTCATGCCCCATCCCACAGCTCTGGAAAAGGGGACGCTCCTGGCTCCAGCATCGGGAGCCCAGGGGGGACAAGGGACAGTGCCACATCCCTGGTCACCGAGCTTGTCCCAGCACCAGGGCTGGACCCCCTTGGGCATCTCTCTGGGGACACTTCTGCATATCTTAGGTGGCATCTCCCAAGGACAAGTCCCCATGGAACCCATGTGTCTCAGTACCTGGATAACATCACCTCCCTCTGCCCCTGCCAGCCCAGTAAGGACCAGTTGTAGATGTCCAGGGCAGAGGATGAGGTCAGGCAAATCCTTCAGCAACGTCCCCCCCATACTGAGTCTCCCCTTGCTCCCCTCCCACCCATCAGAGACTCCCAGAGTCACAACTTTTATTTTTTCCTTCCAGTCCCTCACCCTGTTTCTCCCTGGAGCTTCACACCCTCTGTGTCCCTGTGGCCAAGGGCTGGTCATCCTGCCCAAGTGCTGTGCAAAGCCACCTCCCCTGGGCTGGCTGAGCCACCTGGGTCATCTAGTGCCACCTGCTGCTCACCTGGGACAAGGTGGTGAGCAATCGTCCCTGCTCACCCATGCTGGGCTCGCTGGGCTTGCAACATCCTCAATGCAGAACAATTTTGGTTGGAAGGAGCCTGTGCAGGTCACTTTACCCAGTCCTCAGAGGAAAGTCACTCCTTGTACTGAAATTTTCCCAAATTTGGCTCATTGTTTGCCCTTCCCTACATTTTCTTTGGTTCCATCACCCCCAGACAGTTGCATGGGCATTTTCCTCAGCTCCCTCGGGTGCTGTGGCTTTGCTAGAGGGATGCAGGGACCCCTTGCAGCTCAGGGGATGCTCTGCAGATGGGGATGCTCTGCATGGGATGATGATCTTGCTCATCCATGGGGTGCTGTGGGGCATCATGGCCACCTGTGCTCCTCCAACCAGTGCTGGCCATCACAGCACGATCTGCTGTTCATGATGACAAACCAGACTGGGAGAAGGTCAGTGGGCACAGGTCATGTCTCATCAGGCTTGAAAATGTCTTCCCTCTCATCCCAGCCACAGCAGAAAAATTCAGAGCTTGGTGGGGACACCAGAGCAAAGGCAACTGCAAGGAAAGACCCTTTGGATTAATGTTTCAAGGGGATTTTTGAGGGTTTTGTTTGTGTTGTTTACCTTCAGACACCACTTACTATTGCAGAGGGAACACATCTTGGGTAGAGACTGCAAAGTGCCCTCTCTGAATGGAGCTGGAAACATGCTCAGAAATCTGTGAAGACCAAAGGAAGACATGGGAAAGATAGACCACAGTGTGGAAGAGGAGTCAGAAAGAAAGGAAGATGAAGGGGCAACATGGCTTCCTTCATATTTCCCGGTGAAACAAGGAAAAAACCCAACACTGCCTCTTTATTGTCTCAGAAAACCCACTTGCAGCTCAGCCCTGAAAGCGGGATTCAGCAGCTCAGTATAACCCAAACGTTTCCTGGGCTGCCTTCAAGAAAATTTTGGAACAGAGAGGGCTTAAATCCTGCTGAAGAGGCCCATTTATCTGGGAACTGGAAAAAAAAAAAAATTGGGATAATATTTAGAAAAACCTGTGAATGGGCATGGCCCCGTGCGTGCCGAGCAGCAGCAACCTGCCGAGCAGGGGGACAAGCCCCCTCTGCATGTGGCTAATTTTCCCCTTTTCATTTCTTTCCCATTTCCTTCCTGGCTCCGAAAGGTTTTGCTCTTCCCAGGTGGGTCCGTGGGGTGTGTTTCCCTTGGGAGTGGGGCTGAAAGAAAAGATTTGTTGTGGGCAGGGTGGGTAGAAACCCTGACTGGTCCGAGCATCCCCCAGGGCTGGTGTGGAGAGCATCTCTCCCCCAGTTAACAGTCCAGGCTGATCTACAGGATCTGTTTAATCAGATATCACTTAAAACCAGGTTGATTTCTGCTTAATTGGTGAATAATAAACATTTAATTGGCAAAGCTTAAACGAAGCTGTAACCCCCCCTTCCCCAAGCCATTAGCAGCATCTATTTTAACACTCAGAACCTGGCTGGGATTCAACAAATGCTGGGTTTGGGGTTTTTTTTTCCCTGTTGAACTACATGAATGTGTGTTCAAAATTCAGTTGGCCATCTCAGTCAGGTTTGATGTATAATTATGTTTGATGAGGAATAATAAGTGGCTTTCAAAACAAGACCAGGTTAACATCTTTCCTGCTGTCTCCTGCGGGGAAGTCAATATTCACCACCAGCAGCTAATGCTGATTTTTATGGGACTATATCCAGACGCGTCCAGGGCTCCATAAAACCCTCCTTCACCTTTGGCTGATTTTGTGTTTTTTTAAGTCTTTTTCAACCTGGGATGGGGTTTTTATTACTGTGGAGTTTTGATTCTTGAAGGATTTGCCCCCCTCCCATGGATCTCAGGCTGCCTTTGCAGGATGCAAATGGACATTTGCTGAAAATAGGTGGGTTTGCCCCCAATTTTGCAGCCTCATCAGGAAAGAAAATAAACATCAGAGGTTTTTTGGGAGATATCCAAAAGGGAAACTTTGAATTCTCAGCCCAAACTGACTGCAAGATTTGGGAGGTTGGTGCTGGTTCCAAGCCTGGCTGCAGGTTGATGCTGCTGGTGCGGTCCCCAGCACAGATGCTGGTTGATAGTGGATGGTTGATGGTTGAACTGGTGTAGGGTCGGCTCTGCTTTAGCACCAGCGCCTGCCTAGGTGGAGCTGCTTCTCTTCAGCATCGCGTCTGGCCAGAAAATGCTGGATTTGATCTGATCGCCCAAATACCGCCTGACTGCAGCTTCTGAGCAGAGACTGGGAAACAAAACAAAACAACACCCAAGCTGTGGGGTTGTGTTTGTTTTCCATGCTCCCCCTGTGAAATACCATGCCAAAGGTAGCACCTCTTGGAGATGAGGCTTTGGCAAATCTTGTAACGCTGCCGAAACTTCCAGGAACAACCTTGGTGAGCCCTGAGTGTCCCCTGATGCTGAGATGGGGACTGAGTCCCAGTCCTGGCTTTCCAGAGGATGCGGGGACACATGTGACACTGACCCACAGGACACCCCCTTCTCTGCCAAAAACTGTCCCTTCCCCAAGGGAAAGGCAGCCGAGCCCCTCCACAGCCCCAAGGGGACACTCCCACATCTGTCTCTCCAGCAAACCCCAAAACTACTGCCCACCAGGCTTTGAGCCCCCAAATTCCCAACTGGGGCCAAAATGTCCCCAAAAGGGGACCAGAGGCACAGCTCTGGGGAGGTTTAAAAGCCACCAGCCAAAAGTTGAGGGGGAAATACCTTAAACTGGGAACACATGGTGCTTGGGCAGCTCTCCTGCTTTTTTTTAATTATTATTTTCAGGGTATTTTGCAGCAATTAAAGAGCTGCAGGTAAAAAGCCAAAGCCCAGAGCCTGGCAAAGGTGCCCGGACAGACGCAGCCACCGACTCCAGGCTGACCATGTTACAGCCCTAAATAGCTGCTTTTCAGGGACAGGTGGGTCACAGCAAACTTTATTTTTCTGGAAACAGCAAGCACATTGTGCAGGGAAGGCTTTCCAAGGATGCTCCCCACACCCTCTTCAGGAAATACCACGCCACTTTCCTTTGTGCCATGCCAATTTTTTTGTTTGGTTTTGGTGGGTTTTTTCGTTGTTTTTTTTAATTGGCATAAGTGATAGCCTCGGCATGGACATGCCGTGCTTTCCCTGGGCTGTCGGATTTTATTTTGACATCGTTGCCGGTTTGATCTTTGCATCTCTCCACCCCCAGGCGCATCTCTCTCCCTGTGTGTTGCTCCCCTCAGTGCAGTGGGGTTTGTTGGGGAATGAAAACACAGTGTGGGGGGTCTCATCCTATGCTGGCCACAGCTGGGTTCTTGGGGACATCCATCACCTGAGCTGGGGATGAAGTAAAAGAGTTGCATTTGATTTGCAAAATCCACCCCAGCCCTCGCAGGAGTCCAATTTTTGAGCCCAATTTCAGCCCTGGAGCTGCCACCCGAACAGCGATGGCTGCGATTCCTTCAGAGGGACCCAAAATATCCTCCTCCGCACGGTGACAACACGGCGCCGGCGTAACCGGCTTTTCCAAAACCTGCTATTCCAGGGGTGGGGCTGGGTTTGTCACCAGCTTCCTCCTGGCTCTGCTGCTCTTTCCCAGTTTGGTGCTCTGGATGAAGCAGGATGGTGGTGGGGACTGAGAGAGGAGGAGGAAGGATTCCTACCCCACATACGAGCGGTGTCCTGTGGGGTGGGTGCCACCAGGACAGACCCTTGGGGTCCTGTTCCAGCACCCTCTCCTCAGGGATTAGCATCCCAAGTATCCCTCCTGCATCCCAGGTGTCCCAAAACACAGCGAGCGGGAGCCAGGACAACCCGGGTGCAGCTCCACGGGGAGCTGGAGCATCTCTCCATCCCACCACCTTGGGCTTTTCCTTCCTTGCCCTGATTTCCAAAACAATAATAAGCCCCAAAGCTATTTGAGATAGGTAAAAAAAAATCTGGGTTTGTTCCTTTCTTTTAATTCAAGAGCAAGCACACTATTTTTTTTTTTAACTTATTGATTTTTTCCCCCCACTATGAATATCTGTGCTGGGCCTGATTGTCCCCAGAGTGCCCTTTCACTGCTGAGTTTCAATTGTTTCTAAACTTCCAGATCCATCTTTTGGATATTTTTACAGGCCTGAGTCTGTAGTGGGCTCTTTTTAAAAATTTTTTATTACTAGCATTCTTACCAGGATGACATTTTGACTAGTCTGGGAAATCATCTCACCCGCTACACCAGTTCCTGACAGTCGAGATTTAATCTTTCTGGAGAGAAAGAACACATTGGATAGAAAAAAAAAGAAAATCCAGATTTCTCTGAAATCACAGAAAAGCAGAGCAGAAGGAGCCTGTGGGAGAGCTCCAGCCCAGCCTGGAGCTGCGCAGTGACTACGCAAGTCCCAACCGTCGCTGGACAGATGTTGGTGTAATTACAGCTAAAACCTCTGGCGCTGGGGATGCTCCGCTCTCTATACTCCGAGTGCATCACTGCAGTCGGGCAGCCTCTCTAATCTCCAATTTAAATCCCTTTTGCTTCTGTCTTCAACGCTTGGAAGGGATGCTGGATGAAAGAAACCCATCAGCACATCCCTCCTTGGCTGTCCCTGTGGTTTTGAGCTCTTTCACCCTGGCAGAAGCCCTTTTTTCTCTGTAATTCTCCCCATTTCTCACTGAGAGCTGCCAGGGATCAGAGGTTTCTAAAACGTGTGATTTGGGCACTTTGAAATGAGTTTCCCCATCCCTGGGCTGTTGTGTCCAGGACGTGGAGCTGTCACTTGTCCCCCACCTTCCCAGGCCTTCCTCCACCACCTCCTTCCTCTCCATCACATTTGATGTCACCTCTTTGGTCTGAAAACAGCTTAAACCAGATCTAGGAAGGAAAAGAAAAAGGCAAGGGTAACATTTTTCCATTGAGCACGAATCTCCTGGGGGTTCACCCAGGGGTTTCCCGGGCGCAAAGCCGGTGGCTGCTGAGCGGTGACAGTGCTGGTGGCATTGCCAGCATCCCTGTGACACATCAGCTGTGGGGATGCTGCTCCAGTGTCCCCAAGTCTTATTTTCCACTGGTGAGCTTCATGGGGAGCTCGCTTGCTCTCAGGATTTTACCATTAATACAACAGAAACCAAACCATATGGCCACTAGTGAACCTGGGGTTAACACCTGGAAGGACAAGCAGAGAAAAAAGAGATTGTTTGAGAAGCATGGATATAAATGCAACAATACCGATTTCTTCTTCAGGTTAATAAATCCCTGGACAGGAGTGGTGACAGCGGCCGAGAGCCCCGTGTTTTGCCACCACCACTACAGGTGGATGCTGAGGGCATCGGGCTGCTGGACAGGTTTGAAGGCTGGTGTTAATGAACTGGTGTTAATGGGCACCCTGATGGCAAGAGGTTGGGTTAGGCAGCGCTGGAGCTGGGCAGGAACTGGAGCTGGAGCTGGACAGGGTTTTTCCACATGGGCTTTCACCAGAGAGCGAAGAGTCAATCTGCAGAGTAACTCCCCCGTGCAGACAAGATTGTGAACCACATCGCTTTAATTATGCCAGTGCAAATTTCACTCATTTGGTTAAGCCTGGGAGCTACAGAAAGAGCTATTTCCAGGTATGCCAGTTTAATTACCGTGTGCCCTTTATTAACGATTGCACCCAGTTGTGGCTGGGCTTTGCTGGGCTCTCTGGCCAGAGCAGGTTTGCAGTCACCAGCGTTGCAATGGCCCCACTTGTGTGTCCCTGGGACACACACACGTGGGCTCTGCTCAGGTCAGATAAATGGGTTTTGACCTGATTTTTGCTGTAATCTCCATGTTGACAGGCCCTCATCATGCGAAGGATAAAACCTCAGCTCCCATGGCCAGGTCCCGGCGGGGTTTTGGCTCGGCCATGCTGTGGGTCCCGCTGGCCCTGAGCCGAGTGGCCACCCTGTCCCAGCACCCCGGGAACACCTCTGGGCCATGTGTGTGTGTTTGCAAAACTGCTTTTATTTGCTTAACTTCTTGCAATGCAGCACGCAGAGGCACAGCTCCCACTGCCCCGCTCCCTCCGCCTGCCCCACTGCCAGCCCTCCCCTGCAAAAATAGCAGCTTTTGGGTGCTTTATTTGCACTTTCCTTTCCTGCACTTGCCTTAAAAAGACACGGAAGGGCTTGGTTTTCAAAGAACCAGGGTTTAAATGACATTCTCCCCTGCTGCATCCTAGTCAAACTCTTCACTGTAGTCTTACTACTATAAGAAGCAATGGGCATTCATGGTATGCGGTGGGATTTTAACTGTAATTCATGGACAGATATAAAACTGCCAGGATTATTACAAATTTAATTCAGCAGGGTTTGAACGTTACTGGTTCAGCAGCGCCTCTTTCCGCGCTGTCTTTGCAGCAGCTTCTGTTTAACTGCTCAGCTCACAAAATTTATTGCATCACCGATTTCTCACAGTAATTCTCTGTGTTTTCAAATAATCTCAGGAAAACTGTTAAAACGGAGCCTCTGCCTTAGTCTGCATTCATTGCAAAGCACGTGGGGCCAAAGTCTGGTTTTCCTGACACCCCTGGTAACCCTGTGGGCTTGGCCAGGAAAATTGCCATCCAGGACATAAAGGGCTATGCTCTGAATTTCAAAATCATGGCAGCAGGACAGGGGACAGGAGAGATGTGGGGACTGGGGGACACTGAAACGCGGGTTGCAGTGTTGCAGTCAGCACTCAGGCAAGGCTGAGCTGGGCACCGCCAAACCCATGACAGACCACAAAGTTTTATTGGTGCAAACAAATTATCCCCTGAGCCGATACGTCTGGAGTCACAATCAATGGCCTCGGGATGTAAGGTTTGGGATGCAGGATGCTGCTGGGTTTTGTTGCCCATGGGGCTCTTGCAGTGGGATGCAGAGCACTCCTGGGCACAGATTCATCCTGGCTCCGCGGGGATTTGCCTGTCTTCTATCACCTAAAGCAGAGGCTTTCGCATCCCCCCAGGCAACCCCCTTCCTATATTCACTCCATTTACCATCAGAAAGCTTTTCCTACCATCAAACCCTAAACCCTTCCTGCAGCTGCCAGAGTCTGTTCTTCCCTCTCTCCTCCCCATTTTTTCCCTCCTTTGCAGCCCCTGCTGACATCAGGCAGCCCCCCCGACTTTCCCCAGCAGGGCGAAGTGGATGTTGTGATAGCAAAGAGATGAGGTTTCTTACCTATTCTTGCCTTTCCTCTGTGTCTCTCTTGATGTGTGTCGCACACATAGCACCCGCCAGCCTTGCTCATTCATCTCATGCACCTTAACCAATGGAAAACTTGAGGAAAAGCCCATAAACTAGATGGGAATGGATTCACAGTGTGCTTGTACTAATGGAAACCACCCTTTACTGCTTAATCAGAAGAAATGGCCACGCACAAACCCATCAGGCCTGCCTGGGCAGCTCGGGGGGTGGCCTTGTGAGGGCTCCTGGGATGACAAGCCTTGACACCAGCTCTGACATCCCCACACATGGTGACTGTTGCCAGCAAAGATTTCCACAAGCAACAGCTTATGGCAATTACAGAGTCACCAAACTCCCCTTTGCCTGTGGCAGCAAATTGTCCCATCCCTGGTGCCGGCACAACACCTTCCATCTGCGCACACAAGCCCTCCAAATCCTCATTTTGTTGATATTTCTAATTGCATGGGACAAGGTTGCTGCTGGCACAGCGACACGCCTCCGTCTGCCCCTCTCCATGTATTTGTGGCTGTGAGTGGGCCAGATCCAGCCCAGAGCGGGAGCTGCCGGAGGATTTTGGTCCTGTCTGATGCAGAACAGGCTCCCTATAAATTTCCCTTGGTTTAATCTTGCTGCTGAGCTAGGGAGGACTTTCCTATTAACTCAGCCTGTCAGTAGCTCGCCTGCCCGCTGGCAGGACTGGTACAAACACATGGTGATAAGGCCATGATTTTTCCCTCTGGCTTTAGTGATGGGATGTACCATGCACTCCGCGTTCCCTCCAACCACCCCATCCCCCCTCCTTGCCACTGGCATGGCTTTCCAGATGCCCTCGTGCCTGGGGGCTGCACTTAAGTGGGGTTTGCAAAGCTGTTTGGGGCTTGGGAAGGTATTTGCATTCAGATGGATGGGGCTGGGGGCGGCTACAAGGGCACTGTAAGCACTTTGTTTGGCAGCCATGGCTTGTACCCCAAATACCTCTCAAATCTGTTCAGGGCCTGGAAAACAGACAACACCCACTCCGGGAATCACAGCCACCCTGAGGGTATGCTGGCCAGAGCCTGTGGTTGCAGCTGCAGCGCTTGGCACAGCTCCTGAGCTCATCTCCAGCTCATCACCGAGCCCTGGGGGCTGAACGGGGGCATTTCTGAAGCTCTGATGTAATGTAGGTGAAGCTCTGATGTGATGTGAGCAAAGCTCTGATGTGATGCGAGCGAAACACGGCTTCGTTTTGGGGAGCTCTCAGCTTACTTGCAGGCCTCTTCCTGCGCTGGCAGGGAGGGCTGTGGAACAGAGCATCATTGACCCGCTCCTGAGCCCATCCTTTGTATGCGCCATTGCCTTCTCCCTAACAAAGCCTATTTTCTAATATCCCACGAGCTTTCTGCTGTCCTTTGAACGGTGCCTGTGGGAGGCAAAGACTCTCCAGCCCCTCTGCCTGTGCCCATGGCTCCCTGTGGTACCCCTTGTGCCCATCCAGTGCTCCACAGCCAAGGTCACCTGAGGAATCCTGCCCCAAAATTTGCTGCAGTTTGCCTGGGGTGCAGGAGGGATGCCCAAGGATACATGGCGGGTAATGCTGGGGGGTGCAGAGAAGATGCCAGGGGGATTTGGGAACCAGAGCTGGAGGGATACAGGGAGGAGGTGCAATGGGGGATGCCTATGGGGGTAGTGCAGAGATGAGGGGTGGTGGATGCCTGGGGGCATGCAGGGAGAGGGGAGAATATACAGGCGGGATGCCAAGGGCTCAGTGCTGGGGGATGCAGGGCAGTGATGGGGGGTTTCGGGTTGGCTGCCCCGGGGGGCCAGACTGGGAGGACACATGAGGAGCTGCCTTGGGGATGCGAGGGCACAAAGGAGGATGCTGGGGGGTGCAGGGGGAAACCCAGAGTGCAGTGCTGGGGAATGCAGAGGGATGTCCGGGGACACGCAGGGGTGTATCTGGGAAGCAGCAGCAGGACATGCAATGGGGTGCAGAGGAATGCAGGGGTGTACAGGGGGGTTTCTGGAAAGCAGCACAGCTGCATGCAGGGGGGATGCAGGGGGCACAGGACGTGTCCGGTTCACATGTAGGGGGGATGCAGGGGAATGCAGAGGGTTTGCCGGGGGGCTGCACCGAGGCTCGCAGGGGGGATGCTGAGGTGTAAAGCGGGGTTTCCGCGGAGCGGACCGGGACATGAAAGGGGATGCAAGGGGTTGTTCGGGGACACCCGGGGAGATGCAGGCGGTTATCCGGGAAGCAGTACCGCGTACACACGGGGGGTGCAGGAATGGCAGGCGGGACGCCCGGCGGCAGGCAGGGGGATGCAAGGGGGTGCTCAGAAACCGCCCCCCCTCCTTCGGGCGCCCGCTTACCCGCCGCTGCCGCCCGGCCGGGCCCTCCCCGCTGCCTCCACCCTCCCCCCCACCCCGCCCGGAGCATCCCCCCGCCCCCGCCGGGCTCCGGGGCCGCTTTAAAAGGCGCAGCTCCCCGCTCCGCCCAGCTCGGCACCGCGGAGCGCACCATGCCCGCCGCAGCCGGCCCCGGCCCGGGGAGCGCGGCCGCTCCGCCGTCCTCCCGCCTCTGCTTGCTGGTCCTGGCGCTGCCGCTGGCGCTGAGCGGGTGCGGAGCCGCGGCCGAGCCCTCCCGCACCGTCTACACCAACCACTGGGCCGTGCGGGTGCGAGGGGGCCCCGCTGAGGCTGCCCGCCTCGCCGCCGCCTACGGGTACATCAGCCTGGGGCAGGTAAGCGGAAGAGGGGAGCACCGGGGGGCGGGCAGATGCCGGGGTACCGGGAGCGGAGAATGCAAAGGGGGCTCGTACTGGGAGCCTGAGGGGGTCCTGGGGTCGTGGAGCTGTCAGGGGTCCCGGGAGTGGAGAGGTGCGGGGGCTCCCGGGAACTGTCGGGGCTCCCGGGAACTGTCGGGGCTTCCGGGAGCTGCAGAGGGATCTACACCGGGGGTCTGCGGAGGGTCCCGGGAAGATGTCGGGGGTCCCGAGGGGCCGGAGCTGCCGGGGGTCCCGACACCGGCAACCTGCGGGGGATCCTGCGAGTGGGGACCTGCCGAGGGTCTTGCACTGTCGGTCCCGGCTTCGGGAAACTGCCAGGGGTCCCGCGGAGCTGCCCGGTCTGTCGCCACAGGGGTGGTGCCGGGGGTCCCAGGGAGATGGGCCCCTCCCGCCCCCCGGAGCGGCGGGATGAGGACGATGCAGCGATGCTGGCGGAGCGATTTGGCACGGGGGGGCGGCCGGGCAGCCCCGACTCCGTTCCCCTCACCTTGGCCGCCGCTCCTCGGGGTGTCCTCGCCCCGCACAATCCGTTCCCACAGTGGCTGCGGGTTGCACAAGTTCCTCCCATCCCGGCGAGTTACATTTGTGGATTTAACAAACTTTGGACTCTCTGGCACCGGGTTTATCGGAGATGTTGAGAACACGAGGAACTTTTGCTTTCCATCCCCCGCAGAACACGGATGGTTTAAGGTGACTTTCATCACGGCAGCTCCTTTTTCCTGTCAATTTCTTCATTCTGTGTAAGCCCAGATATGGGCTGGTGTCCTCAGAGCTTCCTCCGGAGTTTATTACCTTCCGCACTGCTCAGCGCTCTGCTGGCTGGGTGGCACTTCAGGTTGTCTTCCTGCCCAAGGTGTCTCCTGGACCATAAATTATATCCTCGCTTTATATTGCAACCCTGCTTTTAAGTATAATTAAAGTCACGAGGTGCTGTGTAAACAAATTTGTGGGGGGGAAGGCTGAATCTGGGACGGTGTTTCCTGCACCAGTGTCTATGGGGGACAACCCTGCATGTCCTACCCTCCATCCCCTACCTGCTGTGATTGGCTCTTGCCCCACTGAGGAGAAAATCACTTAAATTATTCAAATGCCTCTATCACAGGGCCGGGTCAATGCTGTTGTGCAACCCAAAGAGCTTTTCGATGTTTATCCCTCTTCAGCCAGAGAATATCTGATTGAGCTTCCCACTCTCCTGGTTTGCATCAGCCTCACGTCAGCTCCTGGGTTGGGGTTTTGCTGTGTCCCTGCCCACTGGAGCATTTGTTTCTCACCAACATTCCGGCTTTCCCAAGCTCATCCCCATAATATCAGAGGCGTGTGGCCCATGGGCACAACATGGCCCCATTGGAGCATCTCTCCCTCCCCCCTGAGCCCTTTCCCGGGGCAGCTCCGCGCAGGCTGGAGAGCAAGGGAAATATTTCTGCGGTTGCATCAGGTTGTTCCTGGCTCCCGCCTTTCCCGCGGATGCTGGGAGGTCCTGCACCGCTGGGGCTTCCCCAGCTGCTCTCTGTACCCTGCCTTCAGCTTTCAAGACCCTGGGGCTTTTCCCACAGGAGCTTGTCTGTGGTCAAACCCCAAGGAAATGCTTTCCCTGTGCTTGTGGGGGCCTGGGTGTCCCCAGCTTCCCCTGCCACGTCCTCTGCCCATGGGGCTGCTGGGGACAGCACTGTTCCTGGTGATTCGTGCCCTCCCTGGGGTCCTGGTCCTGCTGGAAAACCCTGCCAAGGGGCTGTCACCATGCCATGGGGAGAGGGTTAGGTGGAGGCAAATGGTGGAGTCCCACATGTTGAGGGAGGAGGAGAGGTGATGGTCACGGAGGTAGCACAGCTGGGTGCAAGGAAGGCTCAGTTGTTGGCTGGTGAGCTCTTTTCCTCTGAGATGCAATCCTGGGGTCTGCTGACACATTCTTAGCTGGGAAGGGCATTGCACACACCCGTGTCTGCCCCATCTCCCAGCTGTCCTCCCATGTTGCCATGCCCAGCTCAGCCACCAAGACAATTTTAAATCCTTCTGGCTCACAGTAGAGTGACATTTTTCTTGGGGAATCATTTTCATCAACTTCTATTGAAGTGAAGTAAACAATTAAACAAAAGGAAAAGACTTTACACCCCCAAATGGCTGCTTGTTCCTCCCTGTGCTGGGCTGGGAGGAACCAGGACAGGCCCTGGCCAAGGGCTGTGTGGTGCTGGTGCCCTAGGCAGCACCTCCACTGCCATCCTGGGGTGGTGATGAGCCTGTTCCTATCCCAATAACGAGATTTATCTGATTTATTTTTCCTTGTGCGATGACCAAAGCATTGCATTTTGGGAGGGCTCTCATGTGCTCAGCAGTCTCTTCTGTGGTGCAGGAGGTGGGCAGGATTCATTTGGGGCTGGAATTGGAGCTTTCCTGGATGTTTGTTGTCTGGAGGAGGCTGGAGCGATGGTGTCCTTGCAGCCCTGGGCTCTGTCCTTACTGGGCTGAATCCAGCTGTGACCATTTGAGAATGACATTCCTGAAGGCCCTTGTGCCTGCTGGGCGTGGGTGGTGTCCCCAGGAGGAGACCAGGCTTGGCCTCCCCAGCCCGATCCGTCCTCCTGCAGGACACCAGCACAGATGCTAGTGTTTTCCAGAAATGGGCTGGTTTGGGTGAAATGCTGGAGGACTTTGCTGTGATGAGGAGGGAAGAAACAGGCTCAGCAATTCTCTTACGGGCTCTAGGGCTGCCATTGGTGGTGTACAGCTCCCAAAAAGCTCTCCTTTGCAATATCTCATTAGCTGCCAGCAACCTTGAAACTGTTGGAAATACTAATGGCTGTTAATGAGGCAGGGCAGGGATGGATGCTGCTGCAGGAGTGTCTCCCAGTGCCTCTCCAGCCTCCGTGCCTTTGTGGGGGCCCAGCAGGCAGCATGGGGATTTGTGGGAGAAGGGGAATGGAAAAGCAGGTTGGGAGGTGGATGACCCCCTTGCAATCATACCTCTTTTTAACAATGTTAAGTATTTGTGGAGTACTCCCTCTTGGCAAGGACCTCTGGAGGTCTCTGGCCCAACCCCCCCCCCCTCCCCCCCCAATTAACTTGGGGGCTAAATCAGGCTGTATGGAGCCTCAACTGGGTGAGATTTGAAGTTCTCCAAGGATCGAGATCCCACCATCTCCCCAGGCCCATGTGTCTCCATCCTACCCAAATAATTTGTCTTTATACCCAGTTAGGATTTCTCCCCTTGCGACTTGTTGCTTCTCATCCTTTTGCCATCCATCTCTAACTACGTGGGTCCCACTGAAGCCATGAGAAGCTCCTTCATCTTCAAACTCTTCCCCATTTGGCTGGATGACACTGGCAGGTGTGTGGTTTTTTGAAAGTGGAGCCATTGACACCCCTTGCATAGTGACAATGGCATTGTGGGGAGCAAAACACATTCATGTTGCTTCTGAATTGCTCCAAGATCTGCAGCTCAGCTGAGCATGGTGGAACCAACCAGGGCTTCCTCTGCCTCAGTTAACAGGGGAGAAGAAAACTACCTTGGTGCTGTGTGCAGGAGAAAACTCAGATCTTTTGGGTGTCTCCAGTAGTCCCATCCATAGGGGTTGCATTGCTGAGCCCCCACCAAGCTGGCTGACCTCAAGGAGGAGAAAGAATACTCTTGCATTTAAAAAGAAATGGCAATTTTGAATTTTTCTCCTTAGAATAGCTCAGGTAGAAGTGGCCTCTGGAGGTCACTGGGTCCAACCTCTGCTCAGAGTGGGGCTGGTTTTCAAGTTAGCCTCAACTTAAGAAGGTTTTTCCTTATTTTTCCTTCAATAAATCCCAGGAAAATAAAGAACCTGGAGCACAGAGTGCTTCTCCTGCTGCTCTCACCAGACATCCCCAGACCTTGGGATGGGTTTTCTCCCTCCCTGTCTTCTTGCAGATTTGCATTGCGTGGTAATTTTGCATTTGTTTCTGAAAAGCCCACTCTGGTGGGAAACAGAAGTGCTTCTTCAGCCGATGCTTGTTTATGGAGCGTGATCCTGTTATGATGAGTGCCAGAGGGACAGGAGATGAGAATAAACTGAATATTATAACCCTGCAAACTCAAGGCTGAGCTGGTGGATGCGGAGCTGAACCTGAAGGGTAGCCTCACGCAAATTTTCCCTACAATATGGGGACGTTGGAGCATCCTCCTTCTCTTTCCTAAGTACAAGTGAATTTAAGGAATGGGCGTTAAAAACCAAATGCAGATTGCAGTGAGCAGCCACTTTGCATGTAGATGTTACAGAAAATGCACAGCTACGCTGTAAAGCAAAGAAAAAGGTGGTGGTGGAGGGGGAGAGAGTGTTTAAAGAGCTTGAGTGGAAACAAATTACAAAAATCACTACCGACAGTAAAGACAAGTTGGTGAAATGACGTTCTGGCATAAAAGGCAGAGCAAAACTAATTAAATATTTAATGCTTGTAAGAGGCACTGGCACATCTCAAGGTATTGTGATAAAGATGTAAGTAGTTGTCATCATCTGCTTCAGCATCTGGTCCGGACAAACCTGTTTGCTCCCCCCACCCTGTCCTGTTGTAGCCAGCCCTGGTGTGGCCTCGGGGATGTCACCCTGGCTCCTGGGTCACATGTGGCTCTGGGGATATCACATGTGGCTTCAGGGATGTCACCCCAGCCCCTGGGTTGCAGACAGGCTCATGGCACAGCTCACCCTGGTCCCTTGAGCCAGGCACAGGACCTGCCCCTGGCTCCCAGCAGCTCCTGGCCATGGCGTGGGTCTTTTCAGAGGGGAGAAAAAAAACCAGCCTCAAGGGAAAAGGAATTTTTAACAGAGACCCAACTGGTACCAAAATTGTGTGACTGGGGAGCCAGCTTTTGGGTTTTCCCCATCCCTAAGTCTGCGAATCCCTTTGGGATGCTCTTCATGTGGTGTCTGGCCAATAGAGCTGCATTGTTGCATAGTCATGAGAATTTATCTGTGCTTTTGGGTTGGAAAAGAGGAGTTAAGGTGTCTCCAGCTGCTGGGATAAAAGGGCTGGAGGCAGCGCAGCCACCCAGGGTTCATCAAGGTGGTGTGGCTTTCCTGCAAATATGGGGCATTTCAGCTCTGTTCAACAAAAACAAAACAACAACAACAACAAAAACCACAAAACAAACAAGCAAATAAAAAAAAAAAAGGCAAAAACTTGTAAAGGAGAAGCATGGGGCTTTCCTGAGCTGAAGGGAGCTGGTGGGGCTGCATTTTCCAGCTTGCCTTCACTCCCAGGCTGCACTTACCACTGGGGAGGGACTCGAGGCAGGGGCATGTGTTATATATCCCTTGGGAAGCATCACTGGTTTGCTTGGAGATATTTTAATTTTATTTTTTACTCCTGCTGCCATCTGTGACTCCAGGTTGAGCATGGTTATATCCTGCACTTCCACAGAGCATCCCAGGATTAGCAGGGATGGCGTTCTCCTCTCCTTACGGGGCTGTTTGTGCTACTGGAGCGTCGAGTGGGGAAAGGCAGCGGGATGAGGCACCGCTCCCCCAGCTCTGCTGCAGCTGCTGAGCTCATTTTTATCTCATTATTCCTGCTTGGGAGATGATGGAAGGCGATTTGTAAAGATATATTTAATGGGTGAAAATTCATAAAAATGTTTTCTGCGCTCTGTTGTGCCGGTGCAGCATCTAGCAGTGGCACTGGGGTTAGTGCCAGCATCCTGCATCCCCTCCCTGAACATCGGGTTTGTGTTGTGAGACGCAGCTGCACCAACACACAAAGAGGTGCTGCCAGCACCAAAATGGGGTGAGCCACAGGAAAACCTGGTTTTTTATATATATATATATATGTATGTATATTTTATTTTTTATTTTTTAAAACACTCTCTTTTTTGCAGATTGGAAGTTTGGAAAACTACTACCACTTTCACCACAGCAAGACGTTTAAGCGCTCGACGCTGAGCAGCCGGGGACCACACAACTTTCTCCGTATGGACCCCAAGGTACAGGGCTGAGCAGCCTGGGGTTCCCCAGGCTCTGAGGGGGTGGTGGTTTGTGGGTCCCCATTTCCCCTAGAGAAGCCCATTGACTTGATCCAGGTCAAGTGTGAGCCTGAGCATCTTGCAATGACATGTTATGCTTGAACTGCAGCCCTGTGCGTGCGCGGGGTGACTCATTGGCCACGGGTACGTCGATCGGTGATGAAAAATACTGAGAAGTGACTAAACGTTAACATCTGCCTGAAACCAGGAGGAAGAGGGAGAAAAAAAGCCTTGCAGGGTAGAAAGGCTGCTGCATGCTCAGGGTGTTGATCCAGTTGCCACAACATTTGCTGCCTCTATGGTTGCTATGTGTGAAATCCTTGGCAATGGCCCTGCGTTGCTTTTTCCTAGAGCAAGCATCCGAAGGGATTTTTTCAGTGCAGCTGAATTGACAAAAGTATCAGGAGGGCGGAAGGAGAAGGCGAGGAGGGACAGGCAGGACCTGGGTGAGCTGGGTTCGGAGTGATGACAGCAAAGGGCTGCGGCTCTGCCTTGGCTTTCTCATCCCCAGCCCCACCTGGCACCTGAACCCTGCAAGATGCTACTTCTGCAGTGCAGCGGAAGGGTTAATGTGTAGGGAGGGGAAAGGAAGAAATAAGTACAGAAAAAGTCATTACAATGAAGGTACCTGTGCTGCAGCAAGTGGCTGGTGCTTGCACTGATGCTCCTGGCTGCCCTTGGGATACTCTTACTTGAAATATTTCCAACTCATCACATCCCATTCACATCTCTCCAGGCCCACACAGCACCCCTGCTTTCCTCAGCCAGCTGGATTTCCAGTGAGATTTGCTGTTAAATATTTGAGCAGGGTCTGTAGCACCTTTCTGAGGAGGCACACAGGTGATGTTGCTGGTGGGGTGCCCTGCAAGCGCGCTGGGCTCTAATTGAAGCTGATGGCCCTCGGGGAGGTGTGCAGGCATCCCAGCAACTGATGAATTCAGCTCTGCAATTGAAATACTACCATTTTGATAAGTCTAGTTATAATGCAAACCAAATCAATGAGCTTTTAGTCTTATTAACATTTACCTTGCCTCGCTCTGTGGACTGCAAACTGGAGCAATTAGCTCCTGTTCTCTTAATCCTTCCTTATCAGTTGGAGTTCAAGGCCTCTTGGCATGTGTTGTCTCTTCCATGCACATTTGCAAATTGTTCTGGAGATATCTCAGCACTTGGATGGGAAAACATCACCGTGAGGCACAAGGAGACAGGAGCTGGAGTAGCGAAGATGGAAAGAAATCTTGCAGAAAGCCTGACAAAACAGCAAATTCAATTATTTGCAGATGTTGGGTGGTTCATGCCTTCCAGGGACTATTGTTTCCAGTGCCGTTATTTATCAGTTTGCTCTGCTGTGGGAGTTGGTGACACAAGGACCAGGCATCACCCAGGGTCCCGGTCCCTGAGGGACCACGCTGCTGCGGAGCTCTCCTTGTGCCCCAGGAGCCCCCTGTGGCTGCGGCTGCTCTGTTTGGGGCTGATATGATGTGGTAGGTGATGGAAGGGGAGGAGAGGTGTGGCAAATCCAGCAATTCTGGGGGCAGGTTGTGGTGGTGAGGGTAAGAGGTGTGGAGGTACATTGGGATGCAGAGCAGGGTCATGCTGGCTCAGTGGGATGCTCCTGTTGGTCCTCATGGTGCAGGACACTTCAGCCTCACTGCTCCAGTCTCTTAATCCTCATTGGAGGATGTTGCAGCCTCAGTCCCTGTGCCTTTGTCCGTGTACCACAGCAAAAGCTGGGGAAGGGGCTGGAGCACAAGTGTGATGGGAGCGGCTGAGGGACCTGGGGGGTTCAGCTGGAGAACAGGAGCTGAGGGGAGACCTTCTGATCTCTGAATTGCCTGAAAAGAGGTTGGAGCATGGAAAAAGCTGGTCTCTTCTCCCCAGCCACAAGAGACAAGTCGAGAGGAAACAGCCTCAAGTTGCGCCAGGGGAGGCTGAGGTTGGATCTGGGAAACAATTTCTTCCCCAAAGGGCTGTCGGGCATTGGAACAGGCTGCCCAGGGCAGTGGTGGAGTCAGCATCCCTGGGGGGGTTGAACAGATGCAGAGATGATGTTCTCAGGGACATGGGGTAGTGCCAGGAGTGGGGTAACGGTTGGACTCATTCTTGAAGGGTCTCTTTCCAACCAAAATGATTCTATGATAAAACCGACCCCACCTAAATTTCTGCCATGCTTTGTGGTGAGCATGCTGGAAGCATCTGGTTTGTCCTGGACCTCAGCTTTAATTGCTGCATATCCACTAGAATAAGTCAAGCAATCGCTTTTCTGGAGCTGCATCCTCAACTGTGCTGGTGATCATGTTCGGTGGAAACACCCTGGGTGGCTGAATCTGAGCATCGCCCATGGAAATTCTCAGAGTAAGGGGGAAATTGAAAAGCTGCTGCTCTGTTTCCAGTAAGGGTGGCGGGTTTGGCTCAGTGATACCTGTGCCTCCTCGCAGGGTCCTTTGGTGTCACTCATGGTGGCCTTGTTTGCAGGGATGGACCTGAGAACCCCCAGGCTCAGGACTGTGTTGCAACTATTTTGGCCATTTCTAGTAGCAAAATTTTCTTTTTTTTTTTTTTTTAAATTTCCAAGAAGCTTCTCCCCCCCCAGGATGAGTGCTGGAAGTGGATCTGAGTTTCACAACCCATGGCAGTGGTTGCAGGGATGCCCTGGGCTCCTTCCTGCTCGTCTTCCCACACCAGCGGCATCAATTTAGCAGAACCCCACTTGAAATCAATGCTGTTAAACTGCTGATTTCTTTGTGTCCACACAAGACTTCTCCATCGACTCCTGGCTGGCAGCGCTGGGGTCGATCAGGAGCATGTTTAGGATGAAGATGTTGCTGTGTGGCACTGTAGCTCCTGGCAAAATCCTGTGAAATCCTACATTTTCCTGGGGTTCCTGCATCCGACAAAGCTGCAGGTGATGGCTGTGACTGAAGCAGTGAGACCCATGGTAATGCTGCCAAGGAGTGCTGCTTTAAGGAAAAAGGCTGGGTATTTGAGCCATATCCTCTTTTTTTTTTGTTTTGGTTTTTGTTTGTTTGTTTTTTTTAACTAGACCATGAAGTTGTATTTTTACTTCTGATACTTAAATCCACCACCATAAAAGCAAAGCAGCATGCTGTTGTCAGCCAAGGCAGTGTTGAAACTAAATTTTCTATGAAATATAAATATATGTTTTTTCCTTTCAACAGTTTTTCTTTAAAATATAGATGTTTAAAAATCAAGCTCTAGGCTGGAAACTGTCGTGTTTCTGATACCCAGCTCCCCATCCACCTCCATCCAAGTCAGAAAGCTGCAAACCATGCAAGAAGCACTCTGTTCAGCTGACAGTTTCCACATAAACGATCCCAACAAAAACTTGCATTTCAGATTTTTTTATGATTATCATTATAAAACCTTAGTCAGAAGAATAGAGCCATCCCCACAAGCAGCTTTGGTGTTCCCAGAAGACCCTGAGCTGTTGGGATGTGCCTGGTGAGGAATGATGTGCTCTGGAGCCCTCCCAGCTCATCAGCTGGTGCAGCCCTTCTCCCCCCCACCATGAGCACATGTAAAGATGTGGTCTATAAATTATTTTTACAACTTGTTTTTAATAAACCTGGGTTTTATCTTTGTGCTGAAGGCAGGAGGGCCTTTTTTTGTGAGCAATGAAGGGTCTGAAGGGGGGAAAATTCTCGCTGGGGTGGGATGTGGCTGCTCCCAAACCAGCGCCGTAGGCAGCTCTTGGCGCAGACAAACACGGGCATTTCCCAATCCTGGCCTTTTCTGACCCATTTCCCATTTGATCTCTTAGTGTGTCATGTCCCACTGAAAAGCAAACAAATGTCAGAGCGGTCAGCCCCAAGGCCACCTCGCCCACCACCAGTACCAAAAACACCTCTCGGGAGCTGGCCATGTCCCCTGAGACCTGCCGTGGCTGTGGGTGGTCACCACAGGTATTTGGGAAACATATTGTTTGTGTAAAGTCCCCAGTTTTATTATTTTGTCGGAGGAAGAGGGGCTGGAAGGTTGAGCAGCCCCGGAGCTGGGTGGTGAAGTCTCAGGGCTGAGCTGCTGCCTCCTGGCCAGGGGGAAGGATCAGCCCCAGAGTTAAGCCAAGCTCCTGAGTCCAATGTTTTGACTAAACACTGAAATATGTGATTTGTCTCCAGTGGGACTTCAGCATGTGCCTCAGTGCTTCGTTAAGCCCAGAGAGGCTTTGGCATGTGCTTGGAGGCGACCTTATTTACACTCAAGAGTTTTGCTGCACCAGAAGGTCCATGGCTCGGAGAAGACAAAGAGCCAAGCTTGCCCTGTCTGTCCATCCATACCTTAATCCCCCAAAATGAAGCTACTACCTCTGCAGCAGTCCTGCCAAAGGTGCTGGGGAGGTGGGATGATGCTAGGATGGGTCCAAGCAGAGGTTTGCATCACTTCTGCATCCTGCATGCAGTTTCAGCAGGTGATGCTGGACTCTGTCCCCACGGGTGATGCCTGTCCCGGTGCCCAGGGACGATGCTGACCCACGGCTCTCCTTGCAGGTGGACTGGCTGCAGCAGCAGGAGGTGAAGCGGCGGGTGAAGCGGCACGTCCGAGGGGAGCCCCACGTCCTGCCCTTCAATGACCCAGTGTGGCCCAACATGTGGTACCTGGTGAGTGTCTCCTCATCGCTGCCCTACCAGAAACCTGCTGCTTTATGGGGGGGGTAATTTATTTTTAATCAAACAAGTCATCAGTCTTTGCTCAGCCTGAAGAGTAATGAAACACCTTAATACCAGCAAATGTGCTTCGCAATAGGATCTTGAAATTGTAAATTAATACTCGGTAGAGTCTAGTTTGAAGTGTTGCACTGTCATTAGCAGCCCCTCATTATGGCCTGCATAGCAAAGGCATGGGAGGAACACTGCTGCAGTTTGCCCATCCAGGAGCTGCAGCCATCTATTCCCAATATAGTTTTTTTTCTCTCCTATCTGCTTCATCGATCTGTATTTGACAGGGAAATTCATTGAAAATTAAGCACAGAAAGGAAATGAGCACTTCAAAACCAAAGAGCCCACAGTATTTGAAATGGCAGAGGAAAAGAAATAGAGAGATAGCATTGCCTGGATTAACTGCTGCTGGATGGCTTTGATCAATGGAGTAAAGTTATAACAAATCTATGAGTTATATGGTAGGGAGTGGAACATAAATATATTTTCTGGTGGATTAAATGGGCTCCCAGCCTGGCTACTTGCTTAGATGGGCTGAAAAGGGGTTGCAGCCCGTCTTGCAGCTTGTGCTTGTTGTGTTTCCCCCCGTAGCACTGCGGTGATAAAAACAGTCGCTGCAGGTCGGAGATGAACGTCCTGGCAGCCTGGCAGAGGGGCTACACCGGGAAAAATGTGGTAGTCACCATCCTCGATGACGGTATAGAGAGGAACCACCCCGACCTCCTGCAAAACTACGTGAGCTGGGGGATGGATGGGCTGGGGCTGGTCCTCACAGTGGAGAATTTCAGCATATAAACACAGTTTAAGACTGTGCGTTGGCCGATGAGAAGAAAAGTGATTTTTTTTTTTTTTAAAAAAAAAAAAAAAAAGCCTGCGATGTTTTTCAGAATAAAATGAGGTTTTCAGACAAGAGGGTTTGGGGGAAACTCCCTTTGCAGCTGCCTGGGAAGCAGCTGCCTCCCTCCCGCTCGCCAAAAACCTGCATGGACCCACTCAGCCCCAGCTCAAACCTCAAACGGCCGTAGCTGGGGGGCAGGGTAGGGGGGAGGAAGTGCCAGACCTAGGGGGATTTGGGGTTCAGAGGAGCTGTCCCCATGCAAGCGGGATGTTTCATTTGGGAAACATGCAGGGCTGCAGCCCAGAACTATTTATCCTGAGAAACTGTGAGAAACTAAGGGAAAAATGGCAATTTTTTGCCTGCTTTGGTTCTGTTGACTGGGTGAAGCAGGACGGTGCTGCTGCCAAAGTCACTTTGTCCCCTACTGTGCTGGTAAGTTGAACCTAATGACAGCAACATGTTTTTAGGACCCTCTTGCAAGCTACGATGTCAATGGGAACGACCACGACCCAACTCCACGCTACGATGCCAGCAATGAGAATAAGTACGTGACACTAACTGCTGTGGAGCTGGAGTGTGCGGGTGTCCCTTGGGGCTGGGTGTCCCCCTGTGGTGTCTTCCAGGTCCATGACCTCTCCCCATCCCCAGCACTGCAGAGGATGCTGCCTTATGGGCTTTGCAAGGAGGCATTGCATTTAATGCAAATCCAGCCCACAGCAACCATGCTAATTGCTAATGAACCCTTGAGCCACCAAACAATAGCACTGGGCGGGGGGGGGGGGGGCGGTCCTTGGCATGATTGGGGATCAAACCACTTGAGTCAGGCGAGGTGTCTTGGATGAAAATTTGATCACACTTTTGGGGCTTTGGTTAAAACAGGACAGGCACGTGGTAGCACATGTGGAAAAGAAATGAGAATGCAAAGAGGAGATTGCATTTAGGTGTGAGATGCAAACAGCAAATTGCGTTTCAGTGCGAGATGAAAAGAGCAAATTGCATTTAGCTGCAAGATGCAAAGAGCAAAATTGCTTTTTGCATTGGTTTCCTCTGTCCCCAAGGGTTTTGGACAAGGGTTCCGCAGCCTTTCTCTCACCGCTCTGGCCTCAGTGCCGGTTTCTAGATGTGGGGTGGCCAGAGGGATCCTTCCCTGTGGGATGTTGGCTCATGGGGGGTTTCTTTTTGCAGACATGGCACCCGCTGTGCAGGCGAAGTGGCAGCAGCAGTGAACAACTCGTATTGCATCGTGGGCATCGCCTACAACGCCCGCATTGGAGGTGAGGCTGTCACCTACCCTTCGCCGTCCCCATCAAGGGACCCTGGCCACCCTGACCGCGCCAAGGGGCTCCTGGGGCGGGTGGTGGGTGCTGCTCTCCCAGATATTGCCAGGAAAGAGGCGCCTCCTCAGTGCCTCAGCTACAGGGAGCCCAGGGGTGCTGGGGGGGATGATGGGTGACACAGGGTGCAGAGGATCCTGGCTTCATGTATTTTGGGATGGAAACCTACTCAGGCTGCATCCTCACTGTGAGGATGCACGTGGAGCGAGGAGGTGGTGGTTTCAAGACAAAAGTCTGGAGTCCTGGGGAGGGGCCTGGCCTTTTTGGGGTGGCTGTATTTGCTATGATTGGCGGCACCAGTTTAGTTTCAGAGCCAAAAATTGCTCATTTGTGAGGTTAATTTAGTGTCTGCAGATGAACCACTCAGAGTGGGGGTCTGAGAAGACCCCCCAAATAGCCTTGTGGGAAAAAAAACAAGGAGGTGGGGGGCCAGGGCTATGCAGGGTGGGGGGACCTTTGCACAGTCCCTCAAATAACACAAGGTGCCCATGCATCTTTATCACCAAACTGGATCCTGATGGTAATTAGCATCGCATTTGCATTAGTGGAGCTGTTTTGGAGGCTGTTTTGGAGGCTGGTCTAGCACCCACCAGTGAGATGGGGGTGTTGTGGGAGAGGGAGTGCCGTGTCCCATCTGCGTGGCTGGTGAGACCATGTAGGTGACAAATCCCTGGAACTGGGTCCTCACCAGGGGTTTTAGCCTGTCCCCGGCACTATAGTATGAGGAGAGGGGATTTTACTGCATCCTCCCCCCGCCGTCGAACACTGAGAGAAGTTGCAGTCGGGAGCACAGACACAAGTGCGTGTGGGTGTGTACAGGGCTTAATTCTTTTTCTCCTTTGTCCATCCTGGCTGTGCAAGAAACAGCTTTCGTTAAAGTTGTGTCTGCACAGGAGCAGTGCCCGCAGGCAGTCCTGCTCCTGGCCAAGCATCTTCCGTGGGTCCCTGCACTGGTAAAATCCCCCAAAGGAAGAAATAACCCCAAGGAGAGGGAATGGGGGAGTGATGTGGGCTGTAAAGGCTGCAGCACGTCTTCCCATCCCATCCCATATGGAATGGCTTCTTGCTTCTTAGCGGCTTCTTGCCTCTAAAAACTCATCTCCAAGCACCCACCAAGCAGCAGCAGAGTGAGGCAAAGCCCCCAGGGGGGATGTTTAAGGCAGTTTTGCATCCTGCAGGATCAGGCCATTGCCTTCTTGCTCTTTTTCAAGCTCATTTCTCTGCAGCAGCTGCGGAGACAAGTGTTACTTGTTGACTTTATAATGACCTGTGAGTCCCGTTTTAATTTGCTTCCTTCAACGAGTGCCTTGCCTTCGGGGTGTATAGGGGGGGCATTGATCTATGTGAAGTGCCTGGTACAGGGTAGAGACCATGGGCTTCCCACAATGTGAACAGGCAAAAGGGAAAAATAAAGTCCATAGCTGTATCGAGTTTGGGATTGTGGAAGAAAATGCGCTATAGCTGCAGTGAGAGTGATTTTAGATGGATTACGCAAATAAAGCAGCGATTAATGAGCATGACTTGTTGGGGAAGCCTATTTGTCACACTTGGAGAGCTACCATCTAATTTTCCCGGCTGCTCTTCAGTGCTCTTGCGTTGCTTTTCATTTGCTCTGGGCAAAATACATTGCTGCTCGGGAAACAAAACGGGCTCCTGACATCCTTCCTCTTCCTTTTCCCTCTCCTTGAGTGCTCACTCTGAAGGCTGGATTGCTCCGGGTGTGGCAAAGGGCTCGGTTATTGTGCAGCATCCTTCCCCGCTCCTCCTGCACCCCGCTATTTAACTGTGGGGTCCCTGCATCATGGGTGGTTGATGCTGGGCTTGGCTTTGGGTTGACTTTTGTCTGGCTCTGGGCTGGCTTAGGACTGGCTTTGGGTTGGCTCTGAGCTGGCTTTGGGTTGTCTCTGAGCCGGCTTTTGATTGACCTTGGGCTGGCTCTGAGCTGGCTTTGGTTTGACTTTGAGCTGGCTCTGGGTTGACTCTGGGTTGGCTTTAGGCTGGCTCTGGGTTGGCTTTAGGCTGGCTCTGGGTTGGCTTTAGGCTGGCTCTGGGTTGGCTTTAAGTTCTCTTTGGTCTGGCTCCACATTGACTTCGAGTTGGCTTTGAGCTGACTCTGGGCTGACTCTAGGTTGTCTTTTGGGCTGTTTTGGGTTCACTTTGAGCTAACCTTGGGTTGACTTCGAGCTAACTTTGGACTGGCTTTGGGCTGACTTCAAGCTAATTTGGGCTAAATTTAGGCTCGCTGATACGTGCCCACATTTAGCAAGCACAAAAACTGATCCCTCAGCTAGTTTTTCTTGCTGCATTGCTGCTGAGCGTGGCTTGAACAGCAGGCTCAGCTTTTTGGCCCTTCTCCTCATGTTTTCTTGTGAAAACAACAAAGAGAGGAAGTTTTGGGGAACTGTTCTGCTCCCTCGTTTTGTATTTCCAAGCTTGTTTGTTGGCTGGTAGGGAACAGCGTCAGAAAGAGATATTTGACTTGACTGGTGGCCAGAGCGCAGCTGCAGCTGGAATGACATCTGCCTGCATTTGTTTGCTTTAAGAAAAAAATATGTGCAGAAAGGGAAATGCATTTTTATAAACCAGACTCTCCCTGGCTGGCCAAAAACGATGCCAGAATTTCCAGCACCTCCTTTACTGCAAGAGCTGTTTCTGGGCAGCTCTTTGGGGTGCCTGGCACCCTCTGTTCGTCATGTAGTGGGGACATTCTGCTGTGGGTTGGAGTCCTGGCTCTGATTTTGGCCATGGAAGCCACAGCCACCTTTCTGGGTGCCACTGGCATCAGTGGGGCAGCGATGGGGTTTGGGGACAGTCACAGTCATCTCCCATTGCAGGGAGAGGCTTCGTTCCACCGGTGTGCCCAAAGCTGGGGAACTGTGAGCATTCGGGAAACACCAATATCTTCCAAATGGAGAAATTAGTTCACTAATTCATTAAAAGGGGGGTGGAAAAGGTTTATAGTAGGGGGATTTTGCCACCAGGGAACGCAGCACTGCTCCCACCACTCACTCCCCGCCAAACAGATTTTAACCCCTCTCTCCATCGCTTGCAGTGAAGCCAGCAAAGACACAAAAACTTTCCAAAATATCTACCCAGCATCCCACTGCTGGACTTGTTCACGCGCGGGGCCGCGGGTTGAAGCGATTCCAGGCGCGCGGTTTCTGCCGCCGTTTCACAAAGCCCTTTGATTGCAATCCTCACGCTTTCATCCGCGCCATTAAGCCCTAATGTCTGATGTTTTTGTGCTTTTAGGCATTCGTATGTTAGATGGCGATGTAACAGATGTTGTTGAAGCGAAGTCGCTTGGCATCAGACCCGATTACATTGACATTTACAGCGCGAGCTGGGGGCCAGATGATGATGGGAAGACAGTTGATGGACCTGGTCTATTGGCCAAACAGGCTTTTGAGCATGGCATTAAAAAGGTGTGGATCCCGCAGTGCCCCAGATGCGCTCGCTCTCCTCCCCCTGCCCCGTGGGGAACGTGGGTCGGAGGCGGGGACGGGCACCTCGCCCCCTACTCTGAGGTGATGCCAAAACTAGGGCTGGGGTGGGGCGGGGGTCGAATCATCTCTAATTTTTCCTAGTTTTCCCCGGCGTCCGGTGGATTTTGCGGCTGCGGGTGGTGACGGCGGGAGGTGCCCGGCGATGGCGCGGCCCCGGCGGGACCCCTCGGCACCGTCGGCTCCGGAGGGAGCATCTGGCAGCGCCGGGTGCCAGGCAGAGCCCTGGCAGAGCAGGCAGGAGGCCCCAGGTTGAGTTGTGAAGCTCTGCCAGGCTGAGAAACCCAAAGCGGTTCTGGGGGGGGTGACTTTGCGCTCTTAAAATGTCCCCCCTGGGTGCTGGCATGGAGGGAAGCAGCCACCCCCCCAGCATCTCCGTCCCCTCCACCTTTACCCCTCCGGTCCCCGGTGTCATCTCGCTGGGGTCTCCATCACATTAAGCATTTTCTTGGTTTTCTACCCAAAATGAGTGGCTGTGTCATGGCCTGGGGGTGGGATGCGGGTGCAGCCACAGAATCTGGCCACAGGGGCACAGGAATAATTCAGATTATTGTCCCTGGAGTCCTCCAGTGAGAGGAGCTCAACTGCTATCACACATGATTGACAGCTGTCAATCCAAGCGGGGCATGCCCTGGCTTTCTCACAACCCTTCCTTTATGAAGTGTTTTTTAAAAATGCCCAATATTGGCTAAAAGCAGCAGGGAAAAAGACCTTTCTTGGCAGCTCGTGGGTAAGTGTCATAGTGGCTCAGGGCTCTACGGGGGGGGTGTTCTCCTCCTGGGCGCTTCCGTCACTTTGGGCTTGGGGTTTTGAAACCCTCCCAGAGGCTTTGAACCCCCCCCCGGTTTCTCTCTCCACCTCAACTCCTGCCTTTTCTCACAACGTGCCAGGACTCGGGGCGGCGCAGCCTCCCTGTTATCTAAAAATAGGGTGGAGTGTTTTTCCCACTATTTACTCGATTTCCTGCCGGGGCGGTGAGCCTGCCGAGGAATCCATTGAAGTGCTGGGGAGTTCACGCCGTGTAAATACGGGGGAACAAGCTGCTTTTTAGACCTTATTTTTCCATGCGGGAGCAAATGGGCGGCAGCAGGTTCCTGCTGTTTCGGGATCCTCGCTTCTGTCTCCCAGGGGACATGAACCCCCCCACTGCCAACCATGTTTGTGGCACCACTGTCCTGCATGCACAGCTCTTAATTGCCAGCTTCTCCTTAAATAACAAGGAAAGCCACAAGCAGATAGTTAGCTGCCACCTTTAGCCCGAGCAAACATCTGTAACTGAGTTATAAATCCTGAAAATTGAGTTCTTAATGGAAACATTAAAGCAACCTTTATCTATTAGCGATAGGACTGCGCCAGGGTGATTTATCATCTTGTTTCTCGCTCCTTCAGCCACACATTATTAGTTCCCAAGCTAATGAGGGGATATTTATCCTGGGCTCTCACGGAGCAAACACCCGAGCCCCGGTGGTGCTGGGGGAGCAGGGAGATGCTGTTCTTCCTGCATCTGACCGATGCGCTGCTGGGGTGACGGATCGTCCCCAGCCTTGGCCAGGACAGGATTCCCTGGGTTAAATAATGCCTGGATCTGGGTTTTATAGCAGCCAGGAGCCCCTTGGTGCTGGCTTAGGATGGCAAATAAAGAAGGGGGGGTCTGCTTGTGGAAATCTTGGTGGTTGCTTGTTTGAGAGCAAAGGGAAAAAGTGGGGCTTTTTTTCCAGTCTGAGGGAGTTGAGATTCGTGGTGTGATTTTTTCTTTTCTTTGTGGTTGCAATTTTCCACTGGGAAATGCCATTGGGTGTTAGCTGTGCATTGCTGTAGTGTCATTTATGTGCCTGTTCGTGTCTTCGTGCAACTGTGCTGGATCTAAACCTGTTTCCACCCAGCGAGGTGCAGGACACAGGGGAGGTCTGGGCTCCTTGTCTATTTATCCCAGTCAAAACCATCATCACATCTTCACACACCTTCAGCAATCAGTTCCTGCTTTTATTCCCCCGACTAATGATTTAGGAAAGCCTGGGTTGCGTGCAGCAGGGCTGGTCCTTGGAAATGGGTGGATTTTAGTGTTGAAGAGCTGGATTGTTGCTGCCTGCGCCAAGCAGATCCAGGAAAACCCTGGGAAGCGGGACTGGAGATGCCAGCAGCAGGCTCGGGGTGAGCTCTCCGTGACACGGGGCAG
The DNA here is from genome assembly GCF_963082525.1 of Nesoenas mayeri. Lineage (NCBI taxonomy): Eukaryota > Metazoa > Chordata > Aves > Columbiformes > Columbidae > Nesoenas > Nesoenas mayeri. Next base: position 10,278,396 of record NC_137563.1, on the reverse strand, counting down.
GGCAATAATTCCCTTTTGCAGTTGCACTTTTCCTTTGCAGAGCTCCACACAGCTCTATTAATCTTTGCTAGGGAAAATATCCACCCAGTTTGGCTGGGAGGCAGCCCAGATAATGAAAACTTTCATAAAGTAAGGAAAAAGCCTGACTTATCCTGTGTATCCAGAGGCAGGGTCAGCTCCGAGAGCCTCTGCCCCAGGAGGAGGGTGAGACAGGTAATAAACCATCCCTCTCCAACCCCCCAGCGCTTAAAACCCACAATAAATCCCAGTGAATTCCTCTGGAGCAAAGCTGCTTTTTTATTATTATCATTATTATTATGATTATGATTATTCTTTGTGGAGGAAGCCGCCGCAGAGCAGTGGGAGGGAGGTAAACACCAGATCTGCCCGGACGAGCGCCGAAACCTCTTGGTGGCAGGAGTAGCCATGGGGGGAGGAGGATGGGGGCTGCTCCGCTGCTGTCTGCTTCCATCGCCTGCCAAGCCCTCCCCAGAGAATCCTGCTTTACGGAGCAGAGAAACAAACAATCCACTTAATTTCCTGTCCTGAACCCCCCTTGGGTCCCCAAAATCCTCCTTTTGGGATGGCAGCACCCTGTTTGCAAAGCCCCCTGGGTTATTCCTGGCAGCAGTTGGGATGGAAGGGTGAGCCCTGCTCCGTCGCCGCCGTCGGCTTCATTAGGGGCCCCTCGTTGGCATTGCAGCTGCTGCTACCGGGCGGGATTTTCCCCTGGCTCCGAGGAGGTGTGGGTGGCTCATGTACCCCTTCTGCCCCCCCCAGTTCCTGGGGGGCCTCCTGCAGCTGGTACCCGGTGTGGACGGCTCCATCAGATGCTCCTGCCAAGTGATGTAGTGGGGGAGGAGAAAAGCTCAGGTTTAAAAAAAATAATAAAAAAGGAACCTAAAAGAGAGGCTGGTGGAAGGTTTCTGATGGTTTGGGTGGGTTCACAAGGGGCTTTGCAGGCTCAGGATGAGGGAGACATGGGTTTTGGGAGGGGTCCTCCTGTGGGGCCATCCCTGTACCCCCAGAAAACACCACCGCAGTGTTACCACCTGGTCCAGGGGCTCTGAGCACCTGAGATGTTTTCACCCATGCGGAAGATCCCTGAAGATATTCAAGAGATGCATAGATGAGGTTCTCAGGGACATGGTTTAGTGGTAGACTTGGCAGTGTTGGGTTAATGGTTGAACTTGATCTGAAAGGTCTTTTCCGACCAAAATGATTCCATGATTCTGTGCCAAAGTCCCCATCACCAGTGGCTCTCCCATCCTCATGGGGAGTCGCTGCTGGTAAAACCGCGGCTGTCTGAGCCATTTGCGGGGGCTGATCCAGAGGGCTGAGTGCTGGGCAGGATGGGACCCATCCTTCCACCCTCGCCAAACCCAAAGGATCCAGCTTACCAATGACAACCCATTGCTGGGGAGGGCTCCCACTGCTCCCTGTGCCAAGCCGGCTGTTCACCCCCATCAATTGCCTCCTCTCACTCCCCCGTCCCCTCTCTCCCCACAGGGCCGCAGGGGTTTGGGCTCCATTTTCGTCTGGGCATCAGGGAACGGCGGCAGAGAAGGCGACTATTGCTCCTGTGACGGCTACACCAACAGCATCTACACCATCTCCATCAGCAGCACCACTGAGAACGGCTACAAGCCCTGGTACCTGGAGGAATGTGCCTCCACGCTCGCCACCACCTACAGCAGTGGGGCTTTTTACGAGCGGAAAATAGTGAGTTTTACCCCAATTTTGAGTGTGGCAGCATCCCCTGAATGTTATCTGAATGGTTGGGCTGGATGGTGGCTTGGTTATAAGAGCCAGGCTTCCCCTTTAGCTCTGTGGTGCTTTTAGCTTGTTTGGTTTTTTTTAATGGTGAGGCTAAAATTGCACTGGGAAGAGCTCAGGGATGCGACGTTTTCCCTGCTAAATGGGTGAAAGGGCTGGAGGTTTGCAAAAAATACCCATGTAAATATTTACTGGTCCCTCAAAGTGCCTGCTCACTGTGCCCTACTTTAAGATAAAGGGAATTTTGAGGGTTTTTAGCCTGAGACAGACTTAAAAAAGGGAGGATGGAAGCGTTTGGCAGCACCCACCTTACCTGACCTGGGAGGGAGTTTTCCACCCAAATTAATTTTTTGACAAAAAATGTGGGCTTTTGCAAGTGGATTTTGTTTTGTTTTGTTTTATTCAAGAGTGGTTTGTTTGGCCTCTAAAATATTAGTTTCCAGCCAGAAAACAGAATCCAAGTGCCATTTTCATGGTGCTCAGGAGCGTTAGCGTGGCCGAGGCCAACACCAGCCCGGCACTGCCGGAGCATCACGGGGCAAAAAGCAGCTTCCAGAGAGCTCTCCGGAGAAAGCAGGTGGCACAATCTCCCCCCTCCAAAACTCACCAGATTAACTCCAAACACAGAGGCCTTTTAAAAATGTAACTGACCGAGCGTCTCTTTGCCCACTTCATCTTTCCAAGCTTTTGGTACCCAAGCATCATGCTCTGCCCTGAACTGAAAAAGCTGGAAATGCTGCTTTTTTTCCTCTTTTTTTTTTTTCCTTTTTTTCCCCATGCAAATGGTAATTTTTGCCTGACACCAAGAGACAGATCTTTTAAGGAAAACACTTAATATAGCACAGTTCAACGTGTACCTACGGGTGCGCACCCCCTCCTGCCCTGCTCCGTTGGCACCTTTTTCTCCAGCTGATCTGCAGCAAAATTGCCTTTTTTTCCCCTTTTCAAACATTTTTTGCACCTTTCAGCAAAGGAAAATAGAAGCAGGGATGTTTTCTCATGTACCAAATGTGTCTGCAGCCCCTTTTTTGGGGCTCAGAGCACCCCAATGGTGTGGGAGCCGTGGCAGGTTTGGGTACCCACAGGCTCAGCTCCCCACTGGCAGCATCCCAAGGAAATATGGGGTGTTCCATGGGGTACAACCCACTCTGGGAACATCTCCAGCAGCTCCTCTCTGTGCAGGTCACCACAGATCTCCGGCACCGCTGCACCGACGGCCACACTGGCACCTCCGTGTCCGCCCCCATGGTCGCGGGCATCATCGCTTTGGCTTTGGAGGCAAAGTAAGTGTCAACTTGCCAACAGCTCGCGGGGCATGTTTCCAAATTTAGTAGCTGAGAAGCAAAATCAGAGAGAAGAAAGGCCTTTTTTTTTCCTCTGGAGCAACTCAAAACGGAGCAAAGTTATTCTAAATCTCTGCCTTTTGGCAGGGTTTGATGCAGTGTTGTTGTTTTGCATCTAATCTTCCTGCAGGTGTTTTATTGAGCTACTTCTTCACTTTTTGCCATCTGCTGAAAGTTGAGGTTGGTGAGATAAGTTGGGCTTTTCGTTTGGTGCATTGAAACTGCTGACAGCCAGCTCCACCGGGAGTTTTAGAAATGCGTCCTGAGGAAAAAAAGTCAGAAAACATCAAAAAATTAGAAAATGTCTGTAGAAGTGATGTTTTTCAGCAAGTGTTTCATTTCTGGTGGAAATTTTGCATAATGTCAAAAACCCACGTCGTGACCAGCCACGACATGCTCCCTGGTTCCAAGGAGCTACTCTTTGCCTCTTGTCCCCATCCCAGTCTCATCTCATTCCATCATAGGGAGCAGCCCCCATGGGGAACCAGGCCCACCCCTTGGGCATCTCCATGTTGCTCCATGGAGCATCTTCTCCTCAGTTTCTCACTATTATTATTACTTTTATGGGGTAGAAATTAAAATAAGGTTGCAAATAAACAGCGTGGCAGCTTTGTGCTCACTTCTGGGACTGGTAATTGTGGTGTGTTGGCTCCAGTCCCTTTCCTCCAGTTTAATCCCAGCACCCAGGCTGAGGGAACACGTTCCCGAAGATGCCGTTTTCATTAGAAATATATTAAGAGGGTTAGATGTAATTTTTTGAATTGTTTAGCTGAGGCATAAAATGCAACATTAAGTACCGGAGCTTGGTGCTCAGGCACTCCATTATGATGAGAAGGAATGAAATGAATTTCTTCAGTGTTGCTTGAGAGCAATATAAATCCCAGCTCGGGATGCTGAAGAGCTCACTGTAAGAAAAACATGGAAAATTCTCTGGCAATATCCTTGGGCTGGGGTCTTGTGGGGGCCTCAAAAGCATAGCCCAAGTGATGGCCAACCTCCAGGCAGGGCATTAGCATTTAAATCATCAATTCATGCTCTTTTGGAGCAGGAAAGAGGCTTTTTTTGGGGTTTTTAACCCAATGGGGGTCCCTGCTGCTACTAGGAAGACTGGAGGCAGTAGAGCCATCCCATGAGCCTTGTGTCGTTGCAGCCCCCTGCTCACCTGGAGGGATGTCCAGCATCTGCTGGTCAAAACCTCACGGCCGGTGCACCTGCGAGCGGCTGACTGGAAGACCAATGGCGCAGGACACAAAGGTGAGGGGCTGTGGTGGTGGAGTCATGAAAATGACCACAGAAGGGAAAATAAAGCTCTCCAGAGCTTTGTTCTTGGGGGCATTTGCCCTGGATGGCAGCAATCAGCTGGCTCGGGGGCTCCTACCATGAGGCTGTTGAGCAGAAGGAGGAGAGGGCAATAATTCATGGGGTGAGATGCTTGGAAACCTTGCTTGGTAAAGGCTTGGAAGCCTTGCTTGTTGGAGGTTTGGAAGCCTTGCTTGGTGGAGCCTGTCCTGAGCTGCAGTGTTGACTGCTCCCTTCAGCAGGCTGCTCCCAGCAATGGGTTTTCTCTGGTGCCAACATGGATTTGGGGTGTAGCTCACAGGCTGATGAGCTCCACATGTTGGAACACTTTGTATCCCAATGGGGTCAACTTCACACCTTCTCTGATGGTTGGAGAATGTTCCACCAATAGCTGAGGAGGAGCTGCTGATCCCTGTTTGGAAGGCAGTGGGTTTCTGAGTCTTCTCTCTTTCCAGTTAGCCATCTATATGGCTTTGGTCTGGTGGATGCAGATGCTATTGTGGTGGAAGCCAAGAAGTGGAAGACTGTTCCTCCCCAGCATGTCTGCGTGGGAAGCCTGGACAGGGTGCCCAAGTGAGTGTCATGGGGTGGGGGTCTCTCTTGGGGCACATGGCCACTTGGAAGGAGCTTTTGGGGAGCTGGCTCTTGTGAAGGTTCACCTTCATCCTCATGGATTTTACGGTCACAGTGACTTGCACTGTCCATCCAAGGTCTCTTTATTGACTAAGTGGCCGCCCAGGGTCTGTGCCTACAGCTCGGTGAGGAGCAGGTCCCATGGGGCTCTCTGGGACCAGCTTTGATGGCAAGTGATTTATTTTTGCACTTCCCAGGTAGATGATCAGCAAGGAAGTTTTAAGGGCTGATAATGATATTTGCCATTTCAGAAATGGCTTAAGGAGGCCAAAACCAACTCATCTGATGGGTCCTACATGACTGGTGAAGTGTTTGGCTCTCCTCCCTCTTCCACCAAATACCTCATTGTGATGGAAGACACCAAAATTCGGTGCTTTGTTGAAAGGGTTCCCAAATTTCCAGTGCCTGAGGTCTCTCTGAATTTGACTTCAGGTTCAAACCAGCTTAGGTTCAGATCTCATCCTTGGCCTGCCCCTGCTGGGACTTGACCGAATGGACTCTCTGGGTTCACTACTGCCTGGCTGCACAGCAAGTTGAGTCGTTCATCAGAAAAACTGTTCCTTTGGAGTGACTTGTATATGCAAATCAGGAATGAATTTGGAGCCAAGTGTGTTCACGAAACTATTTATCTGATATAGACACTAATTACAACCCCAAGAGGAGCACTGCACCGATAATTGTAATAAAGCAGCGCCCTTGCAGCCCATAAGGCACAGATCTTAGAGGCAGCTCAAACCCATCTTGTTACCATCGAGCAATTCAGCAAATTCCTGCACTGGGACACCATGTTGTAATGGAAGATGAGATAATTTTTGCCGTGAAGCAGCAGGAGACTGGGTTCAAGTATAGCCGGGTGTCCATGATGCTGGCAACTGAGTAACGCTGCCATCCCTAATGTGATGCTCTGCCTGTCCCCGGCAGGTACATCCGTGCAGACCACGTCCTCCGTGCCAGTACCCTCAGCAGCGCCTGCTCTGAGCACCGCGACCAGCACGTCCTGTACCTGGAGCATGTTGTGGTGCGGCTCAGCATCTCACACCCACGCCGGGGCGACCTCCAGATCAGCCTCATCTCTCCAGCAGGGACCAGGTCACAGCTCCTTGGCAGGAGGTAAGAGCAGCCAGAGCCAGCATGTGTTGCAGGGGTTGCTGCAGGTTTGCTTGGATTTTTTGGGAAGGCGGGGGGCATGCTCTTGTGTCAGCTGCAGGAGGGATCTGTGCAAGGCAGTTGCATGCAAGGATCTGAGAACTGGAATAGCTCTGCTGAGAGGACAGGCTGAGAGAGTTGGGGTGTTCAGCCTGGAGAAGAGAAGCTCTGGGGAGACATTATTGTGTCCTTTCAGTACCTGAAAGGGGCTGATATGAAAGATGGGGACAGACTTTTCAGCAGGGCCTGTTGCAATAGGACAGGGGGTGATGGTTTTAAACTAAAGGAGGGGAGATTTGGACCAGACATGAGGAAGAAATTGTTGCCCCTGAGTGTGGTGAGAGCCTGGCCCAGGGTGCCCAGAGAGGTGTTGGATGCCCCATCCCTGGAGACATCCCAGGCCAGGCTGGACGGGGCTCTGAGCAACCTGAGCTGGTGAAGATGTCCCTGCTCATGGCAGGGGTGGCACTGGGGGAGCTGGGAAGGTCCCTCCAACCCAAACTGTTCTGTGATTCTATGATCCCTAAAATCCTTAATTACCTATCTATTTTTTCCAATTAACTAAGACATTCGAAGTCACACTTCTCAATGCATGGCATTGCCATTGCAGGGTGTTTGACCACTCCAATGAGGGGTTCAAGGGCTGGGAGTTCATGACCGTCCACTGCTGGGGGGAGCGGGCGGCAGGGGAGTGGACCCTGGAGATCCACGACACACCATCTCAAGTGCGCAACCCCACCGTGCAAGGTAAGGGTCCCCCAGCACCCACGTTCCCCTCACCCCCAAAACTCTTTGCAGGATATTTCACCTGGCCGTAACTTTTGCTGCAAGTTTTATAGTCTTCAGCAAAAATTCAGTCCAGATTTTTCAAAAACGGGAATAAAACCCAAGCCCCGAGTGCAGGAGGCTGCAGGTCTGGCTGAGCTGGGAGCAGGTTTTGTCCCACCAGCAAACCCATTGCAACTGAGGGCCAGGTTTCCAAAATTAAACCGTAATGAGTCGAAACGAGGAAACCCAAGAGCTGTAATTGTTGTTTGTTTGTTTTGCTTCACTGCTGGGACATCTGGCGTGTGGGCTGGTTGTGCAATGGTGCAAGGGGATGGGATGATGGCCCTCAGGCTGCAGACAGACGGACGGACAGACATCCTCTCTGGGCTGCCACTGTGCTGGCAGGGGGTGGCTGGGCTCAGCCTGGCCCCCTGCGTGTCCCCAACCCTGCCATGTCCCCCCTTCCCTGGCTTGGCCGCCTTGTCCCTGACCCTTTCCCGGCAAAGCTGTCGGGATCTGGCTCCACTGGGATGGAGCAGCCGCCTCGCAGGCTGGTGGCAGCGGGACATGAAGCATCACCATGCCTGGGGCTGGCGAGCGTTGCGGGGGTGTTAAAATCCACACGCTCATTGATAGGAAGCCAGGAGTATATTAAAAACCTCCCCCCACGCGACTTTCTGGCGGGGGTTCGTTGTGCAGAAAGCGTTTCTGTTTGTTGCCTTCACCTGAAATCTTTTTGAACTCGGCGAGCGGCTGCAAAGCGCCCACGGAGCTGCTTTTCCCCTGGTATTTACAGTTTGCGGTGGGTGTTTCTGAGCCCCTTGCGGGTGTCAGGACTCAGCTTTACCCGGCTGTGCAAAACAAAATGAAAACGAGCGCATTAATTCACCCCCCTCAAAGGGTCTGCACCGGGTTGGAAGCAGAGAGGGCAAAGCAGAAGGAAAAAGAGGGACGGCGCTCCCAGCCCGCGGCAGAAACAGGTCTTAAATGTTAAATTAAGACCATTAAATTAAACCAATTAAATTTGTTAATTTAATACCAATTAAATACTGTGGGTGTTCTGTCACTGGTAGCGCTGCATCCCCAGCATCAGCCCCATGCAGACCAGGTTTTCCTCAGGCAGGACATTTTAGATTTAAAGCATATTTTATTATTTTGGTGGAGCTCTTGCCCACCTGATGCCACCTGATCAGTGTTGGAAATTTTAAGCCCTTCCTGGAAACACAGGGATTAGTGTTCAAAGCCAAGCGTGCCGTGGGCAAGAAGTGATGTGCCTTGATGGGGAACTGAAAGAAAAAACAGCACTGAAAAGAAACAACAGGGTATTTTGGATCCCTTCCCCAAAGCATGCGTAGGGGAGGACCCTGGTGTGGGTGTAAGGCTGTGGGGGGGGGTCCCCAACCTTGGGACCAGGTGCCACACAGGCTGCAGTGGCCCTGCGGAGTTTTGGGGGATGCTGAGCTCAGGCCTCTGATGTGTCGGGTACAGGGGCAGCTGGAGCAACAGCAGCAAGAAATAATCCAGCATGTGCCAGACGGCTGTTATCAGACAGAAATAATCCTCCATTATGGAGCTTTTAAAGTTGCTAGTTCTCTCTGCACGTTGATCATGAAGGGTATGGTAATGCTGCAGTTCGTTAGATGAGTTATAATATAAAAAAATCCCTTGTAGGTGCCATAAACAGCTGCATTCGCACAGGCTGGGAGCTCAAAGGAGCTGGTGAAGATTTTGGGATGTTTGTTGTTTGCTTGTGTGATGTGGAGAAGCCCTGATGGTCCGATGTACCTTCCTGCTTCCCCCAAAGTGCCATGGGGTTGTCTGGGGAGGAGCAGGATGGAGACCGGGATGGTGACGTTGTGCTTACCCCCCAGGGAAGCTGAAGGAATGGAGCCTCCTCTTCTACGGGACAGCTGAGCACCCCTACACTGCCCTGGGCAGCCCCCAGACCCGTGGGAGGATGCTGGAGGTGCCGGCATCAGAGATGGAGCCCTCGAGAGCCGCCTTCCTGCAGAGCCAGGTGGAGGTGGCAGAGGAGGAGGAGGAGTATGCAGGTAAGTGCTGGCCAAGCTACTGTGTCATCCACCCCCAGAAATACCCAGGAAAATGCAAACCTGGATAAACTGGGGGAGCCATGAGGCCAGATCCTGCCTGGGGCCAAGGCGGGCTGGGAGGAGCGGTGCCTGTGGCCTGCACAGGGCAGCGGGATGGTGAAATTAGAAGGTAGCGAAATGCCCCGTCCCAGTGCTCCCACCACAAATTGGTGGTGCAGCTGTCTGGGGAGTAAAAAAAGCTCCTCTGCCCACCTTCTCACTGGCGTGGGCACGGGCGGGCGTCCCTGCTGGTCCCCGAGGAGTGTCCAGCCCCTCTTTCCAAGCTGCTTCTGCACCAGGGTGTTATCCGGGTCGGATTCATGCTAGGGAGGATGGGTGAGCACCCAGAGCCAGGCAGCACCATAGCATAGACAGAGTGAGATATATAAGATCAATAAGGTAGTAGATATAGGATAAGATAGGCAGAGGGTCCCTTCTCCATGTCTGTCTGTCCAGGATTAATGTCCTCAGAACATCCTGGCAGTGGGGGCTCAGGGATGCTGAGCCGCTCTCTTCCTCCCCAGGTCCGTGTCACCCCGAGTGTGGTGACCAGGGCTGTGATGGCCCCAATGCCGACCAGTGCTTGAACTGCATCCACTACAGCCTGGGCAGCGTGAAAACCGGCAGGTGAGGGGTGCTGGGGTGTCCCCATGGGGTCCCTGGGTGGTGGCAGCATCTTTCCCCAGGGCTCACACCATGGCGTGGGTTATGGAAGTTTGCACAGAGAAAGAAAAGTATGAGAAAATGGTGGGAGGACAAGGCATGGGGATATAAAAAAGATGAGACAGAATTTTTAGGAGGACCTGTTGCCATAGGACAAGGGGGAAGAAATTTTTTACACTGAGGGTGGTGAGAGCCTGGCCCAGGTTGCCCAGAGAGGTGGTGGATGCCCCATCCCTGGAGACATCCCAGGCCAGGCTGGACGGGGCTCTGAGCAACCTGAGCTGGTGAAGATGTCCCTGCTCATGGCAGGGGTGGCACTGGGGGAGCTGGGAAGGTCCCTTCAACCCAAACTGTTCTGTGATGCTATGATCCCTGCCATGGACTAGGGTACGATGGAACATGTGACAATGAGCTGGAGAACCCTGGAGGACCTGGGCCATGCAGTCCTGGTGGAAAAAGCATTGGCTTCACTGGGATCACCCATGCCCGAGGGACAGCTTGGTGCCCCAAATCACTTCTGGAACTGGGGTTTCCACTTCTCCATCTCTTGGGCTGGCACAGGGAAAGGTTACCCATAGAAAGGGTCGCTGGCCAAGAGAGTCCCCAGCTCTTTATTACAGAGCCACTACATTCAAGACACCCAAAATCTTACAAGTAAGAAGCAAATGAGCCCAAATCATCATCAAGGCTCTCGGTTCCTTTCTCAGGATGTGTGTGAGTTCGTGTCCTGTGGGGTTTTTTGGTGACAAAGGTGCCCGGAGGTGCCGCCGGTGCTACAAGGGCTGTGAGCGCTGTGTGGGGAGGGGACCAACCCAGTGCACGGCATGCAAGAGGAGCCTCTACCATCACCAGGAGATGAGCACCTGTGTGGTGCTGTGTCCGCCCGGGTTTTACGCCGAGGAACGTAAGGATTTTTATCACTTGCAAGCTGTGGCATGGGGATATGCAGGGGTTGCTTCTATTTTAAGTGTTAGAGGGGGAGAAAACACTTTGATTTTTGAATACTGGCTTTAAAATCCACTCTCCTGCCCCAGACCCGCTTTGCACAGCGAGGGCAAGAGAAAAACCTTTTTGTGTGCAGAGGGTGGTGCAAAGCAGAGGTGTTCAACTCAGCTCTTAATTAAAAGACTGTAATTAATGATCCTAACTGCTTGCAAAGCTAATTTCTTCTTAGCAAGCAATGACAGATAAGGTCATCTGCAATAGCAGGGACCTGCTGTGGGGACGTGTCTCTCCTCAGGGAGCTGGCACTGGGGTGCAGCGGGGCTTTGAGGCTCTGACTGCTGCTTGCAAATCACTGTCCAGATTTTATTCTCTCTGCCTCATTTTGTTTTTTCGAAAGGTCAGAAGCGCTGTCTGAAATGTCATCAAAGCTGTAAAAAGTGTGTCGGCGAAGCAGACAAATGTACTGCATGCAAAGATGGATTCAGGTAAAATCCCAGCACGGGAGGGGCTTATGCCCACAGCATCGGTACCTGTGGTTTAAATTTGGGAAAACTGATGGGAAATAAGAGAGTGAATTAAAGACCCAAGATCCTGCTTCCCTGGTACTACAGCTGTGGTGCGGAGCTGGGAATTTAAAGGTGGTCCCTCGTGTCCCTTTCTTAGCTGGAGAGCACAATTTAAATTTAATTTCCTTTTCTCCAGTGCTTGCCAGGGTGGTGGGTAGGTGCTGTGCTGCAGGATCAGAAGTGCCCATCCAAATTTGGTGACCTGTGACCAGTGCACCTCCCGGCATCACAGAATCTCAAATGGGGGAAAAAAGCAATGAAAATGTTTATGCCTCACATTGGCAAGTGCATCTTTCCTCCCATATCCCAGACAGCTCTGTCAGAGCTGTTTTCCATCCCCAAGCTCCCATGGCAGTAAGATCCTGGAGCACTTCACTCAGGGGCTGTAAATGGGCCAAACCCACGGTGTAGCAGCGGGGCTCTCCCAGACAAGGAAATTGCCACTGCCAGAAAGATTATCTACTCCCTCAGAAAAGCAAAAGTGGAGGCGCTTGTCAGACATAATCCGCATGGCGCTTGCTTTTTATTGTCCAATATCCTTTTAAGCTGGGACTTCAAATCATCCCTGCCATGGCAAAGCAGCACTGGCCCAGCTGCGGCTCTTAACCAATTTCCTTTTATTCCAGGGAGCCTCACGGTGCAAAAGGTCTTTGGGAGGGATAGGCTGGCTGCCCACAGGAAAAAATAATTTCCTCCTGGATACTTAATTAAGTAACCTGCAGCTGTCTCTTTGGTCCAGGCGGGACTTTAATTTCTCCTGAAGCGCTGGCTGGCTTTCCGATGCTCGGGCGCTGTGGGCTGAGGCTGCTGTGGGGCACTGGGGCATGTGGAGATGGGGATGGGCTGTGTCATCATAGAATCATTTTGGTTGTTGAGTCCCCAGAGCCTGTAGCTTCGGGTACAAACATCCTTTCTGCTTTCCCGGCAGCCTGGCAGGAGAGAGCTGCGTCCCCGAGTGCCAGCCCAGCATGTTCCTCAGCCGGGAGCCGCGGCGGTGCGAGACCTGCCCCGCCAGCACAGGTACGTCCTTCACCCCCCAAATCCCCACGCAAAACCCCAAAACCTTCCTGCATCATGAGCCGATGCCCACGGTACCACAGTGCCAGAGGGGATGCAATCTCAGCACTTCAGCACATCCCGTGAGGTGCTGGGAGTATATTCATCTTGAAAAGGTTGGGTTTTTTTAGGGTAGTTTTTACATTTTTATTAGAGCCATTCTTTATTTCCCTGATTCCTCCGAAGCCAGGTGCTTTAGTTTAATAAGGTTGCGGGGGAGGCTTGTAAAAGACTCTCGGAGTGATGGAAGATGGCTTTACAGCATATAAAAACGTCAGGCAACTGAGGAACATTATCCCAGCTGCCCCGTGGCACTGAGCTGGCCACTGTCAGCTTCCCCCTGCTGCCCAAAATCACTCGACGGTCCCTTTAAATGCTGTCTTTTTTTGCTTCTGGAAAGTCCAATTATTTTCCATGGTTAATGTTTGCGTCTGCCCTCGAAATCATCATAGATCTGATGATAATACGATCTCCAGACAATTCATGTTCAGTGGCGTGAATCTCATCTATCATACATGGGCAATTTCCTAAGACTAAATCCAAAATATTTATTGATCTCGTTGGCAAGCGTGGAAGAGAACGGGCTCTTAATCCCTTAAGAAAATTACTTCCCTTCTAATTCTTATTCCAGTCAGTGTAAATGTACTTCACCACAATTATTTTTCAAGCCTTTTCTTGTCTCCTTTTCCTATGTAACCATTTCTCAAGCCCAGCGTGTGGAAGGCCTCTAATAATACCACCTCCATCACCACGATTTGCCGTCCAGCAGCATCGTGCTGGTGTCAGAGCAGGACTCTCTGCTTTCCCAGTTCCTCTCCTGAGCCCTTCCCTCCTCCAGCTCCTCCACAACCCAATTTAGCATTTCTTTTTCCATGCACTACTCTGCACAGGAAAGCCAAATGAGTGCATGCCTAGGAGCGGTGGCTGATGCCTGGGAGGGGATTTTGATGTGCTGTCCCCTGATAAGCCCCTGTCACCAGCTCTTAGCTCAGCTCAGCTCTGGGATGGGGGTTGAGTTTTTTGGGATGGGAGCTAGTTTTTTGGGGATGGGAGCCAAGCAGCTGCACAGAACTCTGGTGGGATAACAAGCAACTTGTTCAGTCCTGGGCACAAGTGGGACAGAGCCGAGCTGGTGCCCTCATCTCACGTGGGGCTGTGGTCATACTGGTGCAACGTGGCTCCTGTTTCTGAAATTGCCCACATCATAGAATCACAGAATAATTCAGCTTAGAAAGGGCCTTCAAAGCTCATATTGTCCAACTCCACATCTTTGCCAGCTTAGGTTGCTCAGAGTCCCGTCCAGCCTGGCCTGGGATGTCTCCAGGGATGGGGCATCCAACACCTCTCTGAGTGACCTTGGCCAGGCTCTCACCCTCCTCAGTATAAAACATTTCTTCCTCATGTCTACCATCTGTCCTCCCCCGTGTCCCCACAGGTCCAGGAGAGGAGCACTGTGCACCCTGTACCCCCGAGACCCCAGCACCCCACTGGCGCTGCGTCCCCGCCTGTCGCGAGGGCTTCTACCCTGCCAACAGCCATGGGCTCCCCAACAAAGTCTGCAAGAGGTATGGTACCATCCTCATTGCAACCTGAGCAAAGCTGGTATGGTACCACCTCCATGGTGAGCCAAGCAAAGCTGGGACGGTACCATCGCCGTCAGAACCTGAGCAAAGCTGGGACCGACAGGGAGTGCTGGCAGCGATGATAAAAAGGAAAATAATAATGCTGAAAGCAGCTCGCAGCTGGAGCTGTTTACTGGGGAAATGAGGGAGCCAGGGCAGCGGTGAGGCTGGACCCCACATGCCCCTGCCTCAGAGAGTTAAGAGCTGCATGCTCCCCAGCCAGAGCCAGCCAAGATGTCTTAGGGCTACGGTGGAAAGGGCTCAGCCCCAGCCCCAGGCTCTGCGGAGGAGGTGTGGGAGGAACGGTAATGTTTAGGCAAATATTCCAGCTTTCAATCAAACCTGCTCTGTTTGCCCCACGGCCATGTTGGAGGAGCCTTCTCCTGCTCCTTGGCCCAGCACAGGGGCTGCTGGGAGATGCTGGGAGGCAGCAATTTGCTCCCACTCTGCACTTTAAGTGGGGAGTGGGAGTGGATTCAGGCTCATTAAAGCAAAATATGAAAGGGAAGGATTAAAGTTGACTTGGGAACACACAACACAGGCCCTGCCTGCCCCGGGTTTCGCTCACCAGTGCTGCTGGCTCTCCAGCAGGGAGGATCTGGGTACCAGCATCCCTACCCGAAGATTTGGGGTCTGTTTTCTGCCAGGTGCTGTCCCCAGGCAGGAGGCACAGCTGCTGGGCTCTTTTCCCTGAGCAAACACGTGGGAGCAGCACATATTCCCCATGCAGCACTTTTTCTAACTGGGATTCCTTGGAAGAGAGGTGCATGTCCCACTGAGCCTTCCCAGCAGGCAAACATTTTTGGGATATCACTGTCACTGGGCATCGCACTGGCACCACGAAGCCCATTTTTCCCAATGTTTTGGTAACTTTTGAAGCTTCAGACTCGCTGTTTTCCACATCCTCCGATTCAGTCTGCATGTCACAGTGCTGGCAGACATGTTTTCTGGCTGACAGCCCATTTTGGATGGCTGGGGTCGGGTTGGCAGTGGCGGTTCAGACCGTGGCAGGGTCTCTGTCCCCAGGTGCGATGACCACTGCTCAGCCTGCGAGGGCTCCGGTGGAAACTGCCTCAAGTGTAAAGAAGGTTTCAGCCTCCTCGGCGGCTCCTGTGTGACAAATGAAACCTGCACCAATGGTAAGTAGCTGTGATAGAACAGCTGGCACTGTAGTGCTTCCCCGGTAGTGAAAATTAAGGCGTTTGAGATATTCCCTTCACAATTTAAAGCTGAAAGCACTGGAGCTCCTGGGCTTGCTGGGGCATGGCTGTGGTGGGCAGGCAGGTTACCTGGCAGAGCTGCTGGATATCTGCCTGTTGCTCAAACGCATCCAAGTGTTTGTATTTCATTTTAGTTTTAGTCTTGGGGCTAGTTCTCCCACTTGCTGCAAAGCTGCTTTATTCCTTCATTAAAACCATGTGAAAGATGCCCTTAAAAAGCAACTCGTTTTCAATTCTGTCCTCCAACACTGGAACGAATTGCACCGCCTGTTACGTGCAATGTTTGTTTATTTTAAATGTTAATCTGCTCTCATTTTCTCTTGTTCCTTGCCTCTCCCAGCTGACAAGACTTTCTGTGAGATGGTGAAATCAAACAAGCTCTGTGAAAAGAAGCTGTTTGTGCAGTTCTGCTGTCAGACGTGTCTTATGGCCGGGTAAAGTTCAACGGCTGCATCCATCCAGGACTTCCACCAACTGCCAGCCCAGTTTTTGCCAAATGTTTAGGACAAAAGTTTATTTTTTCAGCTTTGGGAGAGTTTACAAGGTGCTGTCAAGCATTCGCTTGGAAGTTTGATAGCTTTAATATCACTGTCAGCGCGTTTCTATAGCAGTATGTTAAACAGAGATTGGATCGTACCCTGAATGATCGAGTCCTGATAGGCAGCAGACAAACGGTGATATTAATACTCTCAAACACTCCTCGTGAGCAGGGACCGATGCATGATCCATGTACACACGCTTGGTTCTTCGCAGAAATCCTACTGATCTGCCCACTCCCAGCGGCTGGCGAGAGCCCTGGCTGCGAAGGATGCAGGACTTCACGCATCTGCGAAGAAACAGCTGTTTCTGGCTCAAATTTTTGGTACCCTTTTCTGCTAGGTGATGGCTGATATAAACCTGCATTGCAAACAGCCGGCGCCGTGCTCTGTACATACGTAAAACGACGAATTAGGTGGTTCCCAGAGTGGTGCCCTCAAGGCCACTCTGGCACTCCTGTTCAGATTCGCTCGGTAGCTGTTTCTCTCTGGCCGTGGCAATAACTGGAGATTTTTGAGGACCAAAGCGAGAGCAGATCCATGTGGCTCTGCGGGCATCAGCCCTGCAGGTCTGGCAGGGCTTTGCAAAACCCCCTGTGCCTGCAGGGAGTCTGGATTTGGCGAGGTTCATCGGCATGGAGCAGCCTGGGGGTCACAGCCTTACCATGAAATGTATTTCCCTCCTGGAACTGCTAGTAAGTTGACGAATTCAGTCTGGAACGAGTCAGATCCTTCCTCGAAATGAGGTGGTGTCCCCCTTAACCTCTTCTGGTATTTTGTGTTATCCCCTGTTTTGCTGTGGATATCCCCCACTCCCCACAAATACTCCCCTCTCTCTCTCACAAAATCCTCCTGTTCATGGCAGTGATTTTTCTTGGGCATCTGTTTCCAAAAGAGACATTCCCAGGATATGGCCAGGAAACTCTTAATTCTACAAAACTCTTCCTTAAAACAAACCTTTTCATGTTCTTTCTTAATAGTAAGTCATGTGGTGTTTATATAATTGTGTTTAAAATATCCTTGGCTATGTTGTTTTACAGATTTTTAAAAAATAACTTATACAATCCTTGTTTTTTTCTCTGTGGACTATTTTTTATATGGAAGTGGGGAATCTTTTTGTGTCTTATGTCCTCCTGTTCTCCTCTCTGACCCTGCAGAGCCACTCTGCATCAGACATATGTGAACACTCTTTCCTACGCTGCATGTTCTGATTTTCATTTTTAATAGTTTTAACGAGTTAAACCTTTTTTACCAATGAAATTCACAATACAAATTGTCATCAGTTCCTTTTGGAGCTGTGATAATCCCTGCTTGGTTTCGGTTGCGACGACGTGCACCATGCCTGGGCTTGCCCGCAGAGCCACATCATTACCCGTCCTCACCTACCTGGTCCAAACCCAAGAAAAGATGAAGCTTTGGTGAACTGACCTTTAAGTTAATAAACTATTGATCTCCTCTGACAAACGAATCTGTTCCTTTTTCCAAATCCCGACCAGAGGCACGTCAGTGATGCACCACACCTCTTTATTTTGCTGGGCAAAGCATCTGTCCTGTCTGGAGCTCCTGATTAGCCCAGAACACCTGCAGGAGAAACAGATAAGCTTCATCTGCAAAAATCTCACTTTTATTCTCATAAATGCCTTTTACCTTCAGAGGAAACTTGTATTTTCAATACCCACACCATGCCAGGCTGCGCTGGTGTCTCTGGTGCACCCCGGGCTGTCTGGCCAGGGCTTGGGGCTGCATTTGGGCATGGCTGGGTGTATTCCCCAGTTGTGGGGGTAGTGCAGGATGTGGCAATGAATTTGCAGCCAGATGAGCTGGCAGGGGGCTTGTACCCCTTTCCCACCCGCATTCAGAGCACCCTGTAGCCCCCCTCCGCAGTTCAGAGGCACTGGGAACGGCAGGGGAAGAAGACGAGCTGCTGATGTGTTGGGGAGCAGAGGGAGCTGTGGAGCCTTTTGTTTGTTGGTTTTGCAATGTTTAACCATGGGCCAGGTGCCCAGGGTAGTGCCTGGATATCTGGAACTGAGCTTTTTAAGTGTTAAAAAAAAAAAAGGAACAGAATGCTCCTGCAAATGAAGATGCTTTTGCACTTCCGCAGAGCTGTGCTGCTGTGAGCTCATGTGCCTTACAGGTCTTCACATTTGTCATATGATAAATGAGAATTAATTAGGTGGTTTATCACACATCATGATTCCTTCTGTTGCTTTAGGATTCCCCTTTTGGTCTCGGGCCAAACTAGTGGTCAGAAGAGGGGTGAAATTCTCCTGGCTTCATTTCTGTTGCTGTGTCACACAGTCAAAACCCGGGAGCTGTGAATCAGGAGTCTGGCATCAGCTCTGCCTCACCGTGGCCTGCCTCTAAACCCTGCTCACTGGTATATTTAGATGTACTGAAATGCTAAAAAAAAAAAAAAGAAATATGTTTACCCTTACATCCTTGGCATAACTTAAAATACACACTGGGTGAAGCAATGCAATTTAGGATGACCATCCCCCAGCAGTCCCAGCTTTATCCTGCTTTCTGCTGCCCTCCAGCCTCCCAGGGAAAGAAACTAATTCTACACATTGAGTTCATGTAACCACATCAGCTTCCAGTGTTTCCCAGGACACTAACTCCTCAGAAATAATTCCTGGAAAGTAATAAAATTCAGATTATTTATCCAAGCTATTGCAATGCTCGCTTGGAGCTATTGAAGTCTCTCTGACACTGGTATGCTCAGAGGATCAGAGTGGCTGTATCTTCAAGAAAAATGCATATTTAAGCAATTTATTAAAGCAAATTTCTCTGTTGTCTCTTGGCACCAAAGACAAATCTACAATAGCTGTTTTCTGGAAAAATCTTCTTAGTGCAGCCTGACTCCTTGTTTGCTGTTTGGCTATGAGTTTGCATCCATGGCCATCTGCCATTTTGTGGCAGGTGGAGAACACACATCTTAAAAATCATTCCTTTGACTTTCCATTACAAAGTGAAGGCTTTTAAGAGCTTGTGTACAGCATTTGAGACCAAGAACCTGTCTGCTCTCAATTACAATTCTATCACAGCTGCAGAGCCGAGGCATACAGCTGTATTGCGCTAAGGGCGAAAGGTCCGTGTTTTATTTGGCCTTGTCAGAGGCAGGACCCGCTTTCCAGGAGGCTGAAGAGGGTCTCCTTTCAACGAGTGCCTGAAATGACTGAAGACTCTGTTGTCTTTACTGCCGCATGATTCCTGAGTCACGTACAACAGATTCTTCATTCCTTCTTATGACAGCTCTCTCTCTTTCACTTGCTTTCTCCTAACTGCTTTTAAACAAATGCAGATGTTATAAAAACTTGAGTATGCTCTTTCATACACGGCTTTGGAGTGGGTGTTTGTTAAGCAGGGAGCACAGGAGCTGCCTGACCCCAGCTGACAGATCCGCAGGGACTGCTGGGCAGAGCAGAGCCAGATCTGACGCTGCAGTCCTGGGGAACCAGCCAGGCGGTACTCTCGGGGTGATGCTGCTCGATGCTCCCAAAGGAAAAGCATGAGCCATCTCTGCCTGATGCCAGACGTGGCTGCAGCATTTAACCTATTATCACATCCTCTGAGTTCACAGAAATGTCATGGCTCAGGGAAAACCATCCTTCCCTTGACAGCAGTGGATGCAGAAATCATTCTGCCTCATTTCACTCTGGGGACCTTGAAGGCTGGGGAAGTATTTATATCCAGGGCTGCAGAAGCAGTGGCTTGGTGACATTCAGCAGGATTTGGGACCTGGGTGTGCTCAACCACTTCTCTTTGCCTGTCACCTTCAGTCAATGTCGCCCACACTGTGGTTCACCCTCCTGCAAAGCCCCACTGCCGCAAACCAGACTCTGCCGGGGGCCAAGCAGCTTTATGCTGGAATTGCCTGGCTGAACCATCTCAGCTCCCCCACAGGTCCCCCCAGCTCTTCCTCACAGTTCCCCAAATTCCTAAAGCAGGTAAGAGGGTGTGCAGTGACACCTGAAAAGTGCACTTTATCTGAATGTCATGCCGCAGCCTGCGCCATGTTCCCAGCCCACCACGGCTTCTCTGGAACCAGGAACACATGTGGAAGTGGCAGAGCAACTGCCTCAAATGCTGCAGGTAGAAGGTGTTTATGGGCAGCCCTACGTCCAGGAGCAAAGGCTGAAGGAGAGAAAGCACCAAGAGCAGTAGCTGATCGGCTTTCTGGGCTGCAAGTGCATGTTGCCAGCTCATGTCCAATCTTTCACCCACCAGCACCTCCAAGTCCTTCTCAGCAGGATGCTCTCCATCCCTTCATCCCCCAGCCTGAACTGATACCAGCAGGTGCCCCAACCCAGGTGCAGGACCTTACACTTGGCCTTGTTGAACCTCATGAAATTCACGTGGCCCCACTTCTCAAGCTTGTCCAGGTCCCTCTGGGTGGCATCCTGTCCCTCAGGAGTGTCACCTGCACCACTCAGCTTCGGGTCATCCGCAAACTTGATCCCACTGTCTATGTCGTCGATACATGATAACACGGGGGAATATGGAGGAACCCACCTCAGCAAGGAATCATGGAATAGTTTGGCTTGGAAGGGACCTTTAAAGATCCCCCAGTGCCACCCCTGCCATGAGCAGGGACATCTTCACCAGCTCAGGTTGCTCAGGGCCCCATCCAGCCTGGCCTGGGGTGTCTCCAGGGAGGGGGATGGTCCCAGCAGGGACCACTAGCTTTGGGGCAGCCAGGCCGGGCTGCTCGGGGGGGCTGGGGTGTCAGGGGCACCCCAGGGTGCTCGGGGTTGCTTTGCTGAGGGAAGAGGCGTTCGCAGGACAGCGGGTCCCTCTGCTGACGGGCTGCCGAAGCGCTGCTGGTGTCATTGCTGGAGGCTGAGCTGCTCCCCGGCCCTCCCTGCAGCCGGGAGGCTTCAACTGCCCCGAAAATTACCATTAAAAGACTTTTAACGGGGTGAGATTGGGGAGGGGAACAAGGATGGAGGAGAACGGCCTGGTGGGGGGTGCTAAGGGATCCCCTGACCCATGGACATGTGCAACATGCACTTGCAGCCCAGAGAGCAAATTACACCTTGGGCTGCAGCAGGAGCGTGGGCAGCAGGTCAGGAGGTGACTCTGTCCCTCTGCTCTGTGAGACCCCCTGCAGTGCTGGGCCAGCTCTGGTTCCTCAGCACAGGACACACATGGACCTGCTGGAGAGGGGCCAGAGGAGCCACAGGAACGATCCGAGGCTGGAACAGCTCTGCTGGGGGACAGGCTGAGAGAGTTGGGCTGTTCAGCTGGAGACAAGGAGCTTCAGGGAGACCTTATTGCAGCCTTTCTGTACTTAAAAGGGGGCAATAAGAAAGGTGGGGAGAGACTTTATAGCAGAGCCTGTTGAAATAGGACAAGGGGTGATGGTTTTAAACTAAAAGAGGGAGATTCAGCCTGGACATGAGGCAGAAATTTTTATACTGGAGGTGGTGAGAGCCTGTCCCAGGGTGCCCAGAGAGGTGGTGGATGAACCATCCCTGGAGACATCCCAGGCCAGGCTGGACGGGGCTCTGAGCAACCTGAGCTGGTGAAGATGTCCCTGCTCATGGCAGGGGTGGCACTGGGGAGCTAGGAAGGTCCCTTCAACCCAAACTATTCCCTGATTTTATGAATCGATTCTATGACCCCCGGGCGGGGCGGAGCGCTGAGGAGAGGGCGGGGCGGTTCCCGCCCCTCGGCGCTCGGCTGCTCGGCCTGGCGCAGGTCGGCGCTCGGCAGCCTGTCCTGGCGGCGGCGCGGGTGGCGGCGGCGCGGCGGGTCCGGCGGGATGGTGAAGCTCACGGCGGAGCTGATCGAGCAGGCGGCTCAATACACCAACGCCGTCCGCGACCGCGAGCTCGACCTGCGCGGTGCGCGGGCTCGGCGGGGCTCTCGCGTGGGGCGGGGCGGCCTGGGAGGCGAGGCGGCCTGTGCCAGGAGTGGGCCTGAGGCCTCGGGACTTGTGAGGGGCTGCAGCGGGACGGGGCAGCCGGTTGGCGGAGGGGCCTGCAGGGGCTGGGGGGCTAGAGGGACTGGGGGCGGGGCTTGGGGACGTCTACAGGGGCTCCAGTCGCAGAGGGACTCGGGGGAGGGGATGCGTGGAAGGGGATTTGGGGGAGCAGCGTGGGAGGAACCTGCAGCGTGGGGCGGTGGGACACACACGGGGTGTACCAGAAGGGTAGGCTTGGGCTGAGGGAACGTGCGGACGGACTCGAGGTGTTTGCTGAAGAGGGATGGTTTGGAAAAGCAATGGGGGCTGTTGGCTTTGAGGGGAAAGTTTGGTCTGTGTGTGGTGTGGAGAAGGGTTATTGCGGAGATGTTTTGACTGAGACTATCTGTGATCTCAGTCCATCCAGATATGCCCCACACACACTGTCTTGCTTTGTTCTGCTCTCCTGTGAGTACAATCTAATTTCTGTCTTGTATTCTCTCCCCAGGTTATAAAATCCCAGTTATTGAGAACCTAGGTGCCACTCTGGACCAGTTCGATGCGATTGATTTCTCTGACAATGAGATCCGTAAATTGGATGGGTTCCCTCTGTTGAGACGGCTGAAAACTCTTCTGATGAATAACAATAGGATTTGGTAAGTATTTGTATTTTGGCCAGATGGGACCCTAGGGCAGATGAAAAAAAAGTCTGTGCTTGTCTTTCAGTGCTGGGTATGTGTAGAAGTGTTTGTTTTATGGAAAAAATATCAGTGTTGAGCACTGCCTCATTCAGTACAAAAGTCAGTCATCGTTTTTCAGACATGACAATGAGATGCAGAGTTCAGAATTTGGCCAGAGACTTTGGATTTCAGTATCATCCTCATAAAGAAAAGAAAATGGTGATACCTGCAAGCAAATGAACATAAATCTCATATTGCATCTGTTACCCTTACAGCAATGGCTGGTATTCATTGCTAGCTGTATTAGATATAGTATTGTAGGGGATGCTAACCCAAACTTCTGCCAGTGCCAGACTGGGTTGTTTTACAGGGAAATCCGCTATGTTATCATATTTCTGCCTTCTTCACCTTTGGTAATTTCTTTGCTTTTCGTTCTTCCTTAGTCGGATTGGTGAAAGCCTTGAGCAGGCTCTGCCCAGCCTGACGGAGCTCATTCTTACCAACAACAACATTGCTGAGCTGGTAAGCTGTCAACACGAGATCAATCTAAACAAGCTGAAATTTGTATTTGTCATGTTCCTAATTGACCTTTTCCCTGAGAGTACTGTTGTATGCTTTTGGTAATAATTGGTACTACTTGTCTTTCTAATTAGCTTTATTGGTTTTTGTTTAGAGCAATATCAGATGGTTTTGGTGGTAGTTAACGGTTTATGTATTTTAAATAATATAATTTGCAGCATGCAGTGGAATGGCAGTCACAAATTCATTGTGGGTTTCCTGTTAAACTAATTGCAATAATTCAAATGGATCTCTAAAATAGATACAAGTTCAGGAACTTTGTTTTCAAATGTTTGATTCTCATTAATAGACTTACGATTTCTCACTGTGTTCCCATTACGTAGGGTGAACTGGATCCATTAGCAACTATTAAATCCCTGACTTACCTGAGGTATGTAATCTTGAAAATAAAAGCTGCTGTTTTCTCTGCTCTTTGAACTCTACTGCTGGCCTGGCTCTCCACCTTGATCTAGAATTCTCTCATTTTTAAGAGCTGTGGCAGGTTCCTTATGCTTAAATATTGAATTGATTAAAAATGTTTTTACTACCTGTCAGAAATACCTGGTATTTAATGGGTGAAGCTTTATATTACAGACTGACTGTTGGAGCAATGACGTGTAATATTTCTGTAAATCAATATGCAAGCATTGAAGTAACCTTAACCTTTAAAAACCAAAAACCTAAACTTTTAAACTTGTTACAAAATGGTTTAAATTACATGTGAACAATGACTTTTCAGTAACATTACATTTGGTGTGAGGGACCAAAAAAGAAAAGCAATTTGTCCTGTGAGGTTTTTTGTTGTTGTTGTTGATCAATGTCCAGGTAGGAAATGTGATGGTTTTTTGTTTATTTGTTTGGTTTTAATATTTTGAGGTTGTTCTTTAGGTTCTTCAATAAAATCTACGTAATAAAATACTTTAAGTGCAAGTTTTTGCGCTGTTTTCATAATACCAAAGAACACTGTCACTAGGCTCATTATTTGTTGTCTGTTACAGCAGAAGGTACATGACCACATTTTAAGTATATTAATGTATTTCAATATAAGCAGATCTTAAAATATTTTACATTAAGAAACTCTTTATAATATTTATTTACCTTGTAGCATTTTAAGGAATCCTGTAACAAATAAGAAGCATTACAGATTATATGTAATCCACAAAGTTCCCCAGGTCAGAGTACTGGATTTTCAAAAAGTGAAACTCAAAGTAAGTCTACTTTTTTCTGATTCAGCACAAGATTAAAACCTTTTTTGTTGTTAAATTCTTGGAAATTCAGTGGTAACCATGAGCTTTTTGCCATAGTTGTAAATTTTATTGGAATTGTGTATCATAAGTGGCTCTAAATCATGCTCCTTGTCTTCTTCCATGGTTTCGTTTTGTTAAAGGTATAGTCTCTTATAATTATGTCTACTACCTTTGTTTAGTTTGATTCTTTTTTGGCCTTCTGGTATTAGTAGAAAGACCTCTAGAAATGAGCAACTGCAACAGAGACATTTGCTTTCAGTGAAGGTGATTGTGGGAAAGAGTTTGTACTTTTAAGAGCATTAGGTTGCTCTGCTTTGAGCCTGAGCGTTTGCTCAATGTTTACATGCTTGTTCTTACATCTGCTCTCCACGTACCGTTGTTCACTGCTGAAGATGAGCCAAAGCGTCTTTCTTTGCAAGGACGGAAGCTTTGCAGAATGCGATGTTCTTAAATTAACTTTGTGTGTGTGGTATCGCTGTAGGAGCGACAGGAGGCAGAGAAAATGTTCAAGGGCAAACGGGGTGCACAGCTTGCAAAGGATATTGCCAGGAGAACAAAAACGTAAGATAAAATAACAAATTTACACTGGCGTTCTCCTTCAGAAACACCACGTTGTTTGTGTGCGCTATTAGTAAACTGAGATATTAGCTACTGGCAGGATGCCTTGAAGCTTTGGTAGCCACAAGCACCTTGTCCAAGCATCCTGATTTTTGGATGGTGGTGAATACATCTCAGAAATAATTTTCCATGAGATTTTTGGTCAGGGTGGATTGATTTAAGTCACCAAACAGGAAACCTTAATTTAATTATTTTCTCTTTGTTATTTAACTGGAGAGAAGTGGTCATTGTTTATTCTGTTGATTTGTTTTTCCTAGATGATTGGTGATGAAAATTATTTGGTTTGCCAGGAAATACAAACTGTAAAATCTGCTGTAATTAGGAGGATAAATGCAGATTAAAATTTTCAGTTAATATATGTTTGTTTAGTTTAATTCTTGAGTAGTACCTCATCGTTTTGTTTAATCTCTCATCAACCTATTTGGAAATCAGAATTTGGATCATGTATGGCAACAGTATTTCCAAATTCATAGTTAAATTACAAAATATCTTGAATGTATTTAGCATTTAAAATTATAGATGGACTCCAGCGCTAATTTATGAGTGGATAGGGGTTTAGGTCTGTGATAGTTTTAGAACAAGTAGGTGGTTGAACTAAATAGCTCAATAAACATATGAAGAAAATCTTTCTGTAGCTGCAAGAGAGGCTACAGCACTCTGACATTGGGTCAGCATTGCAGGAAATTTCAGATGATTAGTAAGTAACATCCATTTTCACATACTACAGATTGTTTGTTTTTTTTTTTAAAGCAGCAGCAGATAACTTTTGAGTGTTAAGATTACATTTAGTCTAGTGTAGGCTTCAATACAGTCTGTTGTAAGATCAGATGGATGAGAACAGGAAACCCAATTTCAGTTACTCTTTATGTATTCACCCTGCTTTGGAAATGGTGACAGACCTTTGTGTTCACCAACATCCAAATCCAATAGCTTTTGTCAGCTGCTTAATTTTATAAAGTTAAGGTCTGCCTCTAAGAGCAGATGAAAGGGCGGGGGGGGGGAAATGTTGGTGTTTCTGAAGGAGGCAACTTCACTGTATCAGTTTGTTAACAAAGATAAGATACTACACTTGATTGAATGAAATACTTCCAAACCTAGTTTGGAAGTTAGAGAAGCACTTACTCTTCAAAATGATGTAATGGGTCTTTTTTCTTTTGAAGCTTCAATCCAGGTGCTGGTTTACCAACTGACAAAAAGAAAGCTGGGCCCTCCCCAGGGGACGTCGAGGCAATTAAGGTAAATACGTTGACAGCACACGGAGGTGAAAGTGGAGGAGAAAAACTTGTGGATCTAAACTTAACAAAGGTTTCCTTCCTCCTGGCAACCCCAGCTCTGTTCAGATGAATAGAACAGTGTGTCCTAACTTCATGTTTTAGGTGCTCTTTCTGTAATTTTGCATCTGTTGTGATACACGTGGGTTTTGAGAACTTAAATGAAAGTTTGGTCTGAGCTTAGAGCTCTCCTAGGACAGAGCAGTTTGTTTAATATGGAGTGAAGTAAGAATGTGCTTGGTCATTTGTAAGATGTCCAGAACTAGAATTTATTGAAATGTTCTGTAGAGGCTTCACTTCATGTCACTTAAAAAAATCTTGTGTTTATTTCAGTGTGCTCAGAAGAAACATACTGTATGTGAAGATTCATCATGTTCTTTTGTCTTTTTCAGACTGCTATTGCCAACGCCACAACTCTGGCTGAAGTGGAGCGACTGAAAGGCTTGCTACAGGCTGGGCAGATTCCTGGCAGAGAAAGAAAATCAGGTAACTGTGCTTCCTGATGTTTTGTGTGATTGCCGTAGGGATTTACATTGGAAGGGCCAAACAGGGAGCCAAAAAAACTGTTTAAAATGAGTTTAACTTTATGGTTGGTATAACTGAGGATTGTGTCCATAGCAGCTGCACTTGGGTGCCCTCAACAATGACGTGCAAAACTTCAGCCCAAAGTGCTTTGCTGTATTGGTTAACTACAAACAGCTCATCCCAGTAATTAAAAAAAAATGAGATTAATAGCAAAGTACACCTGGACTCTTGTTCTGAGCGTAATTACCTCAGGTGGGGGCACAGGAAGGTCTCTGTCATCTCCGGGAGGTCTCTGCATGGACAAATCTTGGCTGCAGGCTGGCAATATTGCCTCTTTTCTGTGTACTAGAGATACCTTTTTTTTTTTTTCTCTTTCTGGAGAGGTTTTTAATTCGTATTATTCCTGTTCAGAGGGGTGAAAATTAACATTGCGCGTGTGGGAACGAGAACCAACATGTGCAGTAACCGCCGCCTCCTTTCAGGCCCCTCGGAGGACGCTGAGGAAGAAATGGAAGAAGATCCGGTGCCCAACGGCTCCTGAGCCCGGGCCCTGCCGGCCCCAGCGCTTCCCCCGGACCCCATTCGTGTCCTCTCTGCCGGGGGCTCGGCAGCCGCCCCCCGGCTCCCCGTCCCAGCGCATTTCGGCGTTCAATAAACGAACGTTTTTTTCTTTTCCCCGCGGTGCCGCGTCTGCTTCCCCGGCCCAGCGCCGGGCCGGGCTGTGCGGACCGGACGGCCATGGCGGCGGGAGGAGAAAGAGCAGCCTTGCGCACCCTGATTGGCTGCCTTGTGCTCATCACGTCTTCTCATTGGCCCGCATAGCCGTGCTGTCACTGTGTTACTCGCTACCGCCTTTCTATTGGCCCGCGAGGGGAAGCCTCGCTTGCTGGTTGGTTCCCTGGGTCTGAGGTGGCAGAGGACGAGGAGGGCGGTGATTGGGCGGTTCCCGGATGTGAGGCGGCGGCGGTGGCGGCGGCGGGCGATGGATTTGGGGGACGGCGGGGCTGGGCCGGGCCCCGGGCAGGCGGCGCTGGGCCGGGGCGGGCTGGAGGTTCTGCAGCACACGGGTGAGGGGCAGCGGGGCTGAGGGGCTCTGGGCTGAGGGGAGTTGTGGGTGGCGAGGATGAGGGGACCCCAGCGGGCTCGCCCGCCCCCTGAGGAGCCGCGTCCCCTTGTCGGCCTCCTCCCCCGTATCGCCGCTTGGCTGGGTGGGCTCCTTCCCCTCAGCCTGCGCTCACCTCCGGCTTGTCCCCGTCACAGTGGGCTCCCTGCTCTCCAGCTATGGCTGGTACATCGTCTTGGCCGCCGTCGCCATCTATCTCCTCGTGCAGAAGGTGTCCCAGAGCCTGGCGGCCGGGCCGAGCGGCCGGGCGGGAGCAGCTGACGCAGTTATGGGTGAGTCAGTCGTTGCTTGTTCTCTGGAGCTGTACAGAGTGATGCTTGTGTTCCCTCAGGTACCTGCTGGTGCTCTGCTGTAGTGATGGAATGTCTGACAGCTGCTCAGACCCACACACAGCGTCTTTATTTAATAACGAGCTGTGCTGGTCCAGCTCTGGTTCCTCAGCACAGGACACACATGGACCTGCTGGAGAGGGGCCAGAGGAGCCACAGGAACGATCCGAGGCTGGAACAGCCGAGGGAGGACAGGCTGAGGGAGTTGGGCTGTTCAGCTGGAGATGAGAAGCTCCAGGGAGACCTTATTGCAGCCTTTCTGTACTTAAAAGGAGGCAATAAGAAAGGTGGGGAGAGACTTTATAGCAGAGCCTGTTGAAATAGGACAAGGGGTGATGATTTTAAACTAAAAGAGGGAGATTCAGCCTGGACATGAGGCAGAAATTTTTATACTGGAGGTGGTGAAAGCCTGTCCCAGGGTGCCCAGAGAGGTGGTGGATGAACCATCCCTGGAGACATCCCAGGCCAGGCTGGACGGGGCTCTGAGCAACCTGAGCTGGTGAAGATGTTCCTGCTCATGGCAGGGGTGGCACTGGGGGAGCTGGGAAGGTTTCTTCCACCCAAAACTAATCTACAGTTATATGAAAAAGTGGTTCAGTTCTGGGGGCGGTCTCAGTGGTGGTCGATACTCAGAATAACCATTTGGCCCACAAAAGTGTACAGATCATGTTTCTGAAGAGATTACTGGGGAAAGGTTGGTTTTAAAAGGCTGTCAAGGAAGGATTGTGTCCCAAAGTAATGTGGTTGGGAGAGAAAGAGTAGAGTGTTGTAGAATGAGGGAAAAGCTGGTCTTTTATAGCGCAGGAGCGGAGAGAATGGTGGTTAAAATTAGCTGTGGTCAGTTATCAAATAACTTTTAAACTTACCAAACAAAACTAAAACATTCAAACCTAAACACTGGGGAAAACTTTTAAATTAGTATTAATTTTCAATTAATATTGGTAATCTCTTCTGTCAATTATTCCTTCACAGTTCCTGCTCTGGCAGGATTGTGTACATTTGGGGTGTAACTGCCTCTCGTCTGTGTTACTTTCTCAAGCGTGGCATAGCTTGTCAGTCTTACACAGTCGTGATCCTGCTTCGTTTGGAGCCTCATTGCTGTAAAGGACAGGCTGTGCTGGTGTGTCTGCCAAAACAATAAGCTCACAGCGCTGATTCCTTTGGCATGTTGGCACGGAACTATGTGGGGCCCCAGAAAATATTACTCAAGTGTCCTTATCCTACTGCTGTTCTTTTGTAATGCTAATTAAATCCTGATTTAATTACCAAAACTACCTATAAAATGAAATTACTGAATGTACTGAAATTTCTTGTACATATTCATCATTGGATGGTAGCAAATATATGAGGAGATAAACAAATGTAGAGATACTTCAGCTACTGGGGGGAAAAAAAAAGGCAATATTTGACTTTGCTTGGATATAATTTTTATTTTGACTTCTCCTAAAGGGCAACTGTGAAGAGAAGTGGTGATTCAGTGTAGATTTTCTGAGAGTGCTATTTTTTTCTTGAGACGTGTGATATTTATAAGTAATTTCTCTGCTGGTGGGGCATGTTAAATTTGCTGTAATGAAACAAGTAGGACCAGTTGCCAGGAGGAGTGGGAGGGAATGTGGGCTGGTTGCCTCATGCTTCTGCATAAAAGAATTTCTCTGGGTAAAAATGAAATCCCTGCGAAGCAAGGGTGTTATTTCTGAAATTATTTGTATCAAACAAATCCTTCGGAAATAGAAGCAAGTATCCTAGAACTGTGAATTTGAATTTTTTATGGGTTCATCACATTGGCCTCCTTATTCATTAAAAACCCATTAAAGCAATTGCTCTAGAAATATTGAAATGTTATAAAATTTAAATCAGCATATAAATTACTGTAAAAGATTAACTGGAAACTGAACTTGAGCTGTTATTTTCTACAGAACAGCTGTAGAGGGAGATGTGAGCCTTCCCTTATTACAATTCTTTGATGAGACCATTTAGAATTTATTCTGAACATCTTTGCAAACTCTTTGCCAATCTCCTAGAACCTGACGTGGTGGTAAGAAGGCAGGAAGCTTTGGCCGCAGCTCGCCTCAGGATGCAGGAGGAGTTGAATGCACAAGCAGAAAGATACAAAGAAAAACAAAGACAGGTAACCAGAGAGCATTTCTTTCTTTAACTCATAAATTTGTCATCAAGTACTTCGCTGCTGCTATGGAAAGGTTTACTCTGTGCTAGATGCCAGAAGGAGACTCGGTCTCTTTGCTGGAATGTGCGTGGTGGGTTTTACCCCCATCCTTTACCACTTTTTACCATTTTTGGATACAGTTTGATCCATGGAGCAGTAACAGGCAGTAGCTTTCACAACAGACCTTCAGGAATGCAAGCACGTTCTTAAATGCTGTGCTGACCTGCTGTCTCCATGCTCTTTGTTGATTAAAATGATTGATACATGTAATATTAATCTCTGTGGTGCTTGCTTCTCCACAAGTCTGTGTGTGGGACTCTGTGGGCCTGGGCTTTTTCCAGGTAAATCTGTTACCTACAGAATCTTAGTTACATGTGCACTGAATGGCTGGAGTGGATTTACTAGCAGATTAACTGTACTACTGCATACATATTTTCTGTTGCTAATGGCATATATAAGTTCTTAGAAATGTAGTTCAACATCACTGTAATTTAATGGTTTGGACTGCCACTTGAGATAATGAGGAAAAACATATTGCTGTGTGGGGCAGCGCAGAAAAGCGGATGTGATCAGCATAGCAATAATACAGCTCGTTAATCCCAGCTCTGCTGTTTCTATTTTTTCAGTCAGGTACATTCAGACCTCAGCTTGTAGCTGACGCTTTATGCAATATTGACAATTAAAAATGAATGAAAACTCATATTGTGGAAAAAAAATAGCCACTATGTAGAAAATTTAGGTCTAGTGTGCTTGGACTTGGGGAGCTTTGCTTTCTTTGTCTGGATGCAGTAGCCACCTCGTTTGCTTTCTGCATGTTGAGAAGTAAGCAGTCTGTCTTAACCATTAATTTATATTGTTTTGAGGATAAACTGCTTTAGAAGAAAGCTGGAAAAAGCCTTGATAATGTAAATTGGGACGTAAATACGTAGCTGGCTGTCTCGTTCCTTTGAAAAACACATTTTCTTCTGTAGCATCCTACATTGTACATTACATTACTATCATATGCAATATTCTTTACTCTGCGCTTTTTATAAACTCAGGATTTAAGCTTGCCACTTGGTTCTGTTTTATTTTTTAAATGCTTTTAAGCCTCAAGCAATCAAAAGAAGCTGCAGATACAATCTGTATATGTTGAAGAGGGGTGGTTCTGTGGCTGGGAAGGTGTGGGTGTTTAAAAAAGTAAATGCTTCCATAAACTTGGAAAGATATGTGCCTTGGTTTTTGATGAGCCTGTTGTAGCTGTTTCTGTAGCACTGGGAATTCTGTTATTTCTGAAATCTTAGTCTAGCATGTCCTGGATTTGTTCCTTAGCTTGAAGAAGAGAAGAGAAGGCAGAAAATAGCCATGTGGGAAAGTATGCAAGAAGGAAAAAGCTATAAAGGAAACCTGAAACTGAATCAGGTAACAACTGCATTGTTAATCAGGTTACAGTTACGTTTATGTGATTAAATAGGCTGAAATTCACATTGATTGAATTCTGAGTAACTTTTGCTTTTGTGAACAGCATGAAGTAGAATCCGGTGCCTCCACCTCATCAGCAGTCCCAAAATCCAAACCAAACAAAAAGCCCCTGCGAGGAGGTGGTAAGTATGAAATTCTCAAGATATTCTGAACTTGAAACATTTATTCAGCTGTGTACACAGTCATTGTACATATTTTTTCTCTTCTTCAAGGAGGAAATAAAGTGCGCCTTACAAACGAGCTCTTTACTGCTGACCAGTGTGGCTGGCGTTGCGTGTTGTGCAAAACCTGGCAGGAAGATTCTATGGTGCTTTTCCCTGGGCAAACAGTGTTTCAGTTTTCTTGTAAATGCTTTTGCCATCATTTACTGAGATTTTTGTGACTCAAAATTATAGATTCTCACAACATTTCTGGGACCACTCCCCATTATTGTAAAAGCCAGATATTTTACTATCTGGTCAGTCTTTCAATGACCTGTTGTACTCACTAAGTGCAGGGAGAGGATATTTTGCCTTGTACTGTGTAGATTGAGGCAGATGAAAGACTGTTATGCAAAGAGTGACCTTCTCAGAGGTCACAGAAATGATTTACTGAACATATAAATCCTGCAGATGTAGAAACTGTTACCAATTCTCAAATTGCTAGAGGATCTTATCATTAAATTTACTGTCAACTGCTGAAATTATCATGATGAATGATAATTCGTTCGTATGGCCTTGTTAACCGGTGTTAGGATCACCGCCATGTATTGGCCACGCAACTCATCTCCTAGCTGGTCAAAGAGCCTGCAAGCGCTAATTTGGGTATAATATTTTAATTACAATTTTCCCTAGTGGAGGGGATCATCTCGACAGCCTCAGTTATGTCAGACTAAAAGGGAAACCCACTTAGGGTGCCACGCTCAATCAGTCACTTGATAAATGTATGAAACCCAAAGATTCGTGATTAAACATGTTAAACCTTCATAACAGTGCAGTACTGAAATTTCTGCTTTGAATATTTTTACTGGCAGCTGTTGACAACATCTGAAGGAACTGACGGATTGATTCATCTCATGCTGTTTGATATGAGTGCAGTCTGATGTCTGATCTGTCAAATATCTTCTATAGCTCTTGCCCAGGATATTCCCCACTATGGGGGATGAGGAACACACGGGCAATAGCTCTGCTGACAGCCAGGATCAGGGCAGCTGGGTTGAGGCACCTGTCCTAGTTTCATCCTAAGCAAAATCTTTGCTTAAATAACAGATGATAGAGGTCTCTGATCTTCTCATGTGGTAGATCAGCATGAAGTGAAACAACCATCTGCACTGTTCAGTTGCTGAATTAAGCTGGAAAGCAGAACTTGGTTAGTCTGAGAAAAACTTCAAAGGTGGAGGTGATGCTTGAAGCTTCAGTGGAACAAGTTGCTTTGAAACCTCCTTGGTTAGCAATGCTCTTAGGTTTTTGGTTGTCTTTTTCTTTACCTTGTACAGAACAAATTGAGAACATTTGCCAAGAGTACGTACTTGTAAAATAAAGTTGATGATAGTTCTGGTGTTAGGATGTTCATCTAAAGTATCTGTTTTGACTTACCATCTATACTTGCCTTTTCAAATTCTTAAAAAAATCTTACAGTAGTAATGAGTGGATCCACCTTTGACTTTCAGAGTATTCCTTCCTTGCAGGACTGGAACAAAAGATTCTTTCAAGTCCCTATTAGGGCTCTTAGAGAACAGATTCACTCTTACAGAGTTTACTGTAAGAGTTACTGCTCTGTTTACTCTGCAGAGCAGCATTAAAGCTTTAGAGCAGACTTAGGGAAATTAAATGGTAATTAATTTCAATTTAATTTAATCTGAATTGATCAAATTAAAACGTAAGGGTTTTGCAAGGGCTTTTACTGTTACAACTACAAAAATAAACCATCTCAAGTCTGCATGTTTTCTCTGCTTTCCTTTTCCTTAAAATGCTGCCTGTATAGTAAATATAAACAGGGTGCAAATAATTGTGGGATTTATTTTTTGTGTTCCCTGTGTGTTGGTGAAGGCCTGTTGAGGACAAATATTAACATGGTGGATTTCTCCTCTGCATTTCTAGGCTATAACCCCCTGTCTGGAGAAGGAGGCGGCACTTGCTCCTGGAGACCAGGCCGCAGAGGCCCATCGGCAAGTGGATGAGGTTAACCCCCCTGGTGTCTCATGTCACTGGCGAGCTTGATCGTACCCCAATCTTGCTGCCTACAGTTTGTGGGTCACAGGGACTCCTTTGGGATCAGGCTTAGTGTAGGTGTTAACTTGAAAACAGATTTACGCCATTTCCAGATAGCACGGAAGCTGATACTGCACAGGAAAAATACCCAGATCCTCTTAGGGAGGATAAAAAAAGAAACAATTTCAGTGTAATCAGTTAATTTTCACTCTTCTACAGAGAGGAAGCGTAGTCTCCCACCAAGGTGGATCACCTGGGATTATGAGATCTGGTTCTGTGCTGGCTATTCAAAACACTGGCCTCAGGCAAATTTAATTATCCACGCTTGGTTTCCCTCTGTAAAATGAGGTTATTTACCATCCTCAGACATCTGTTACCAGATTTACCATGTCTGGCTGCAAGGTACTTTAGAGGGGAAGAATATTAACATTGGCAGGCAACTTGAATTATAGGCAGAGGGACTTCCAGAAAAAACAGATGAACTGACAAACACCACGGATTTGCACCAAAGGCCGGTTATTGCAGAAGAGTCTCTGTGACAAGCTACCCTGAATGACGTTTTCCTTAGAAATGGTGAACAAACCAGTGAGGATTACTGATACTAGGCAGCAGATGGGGGCGGTTCTTGCTATTCCTGTTTTGTTTTGTCTTTTTTTTTTTCTTTATTTCAACGGCTTTGTAAAAATGAAAAATACTATTATATTAAATATAATTGCAAACAAATCATAAATCTAGTGTTTACAATCTTGAGGTTTTCTACAGCATCTTTTTATATAGAGGGCTTATGTTCTAGTGCAATAAATGTGTATAAAGCAAGATAAGAGATCAAATGAAATTATTTTCATTTGACTTCCTCAATAAACAAAAGGGGTTTTTTAAGTTGTTATATTTTGCTTTTAACACTTATGGTTTATTTGGGTGTTCTGTGTTCCAAATAATGATTTTAGAAGAGTCACCTTCAGGTTAAGACCAGATCAAGTTTTCCCCAAGTTTGAAAAGTGAAACTTCATGTTATTTTACCCACCCCAATACGTGATTCCAAAAGTGGGCTGGCTACGTTACTGGTTGTTGAGCACTCCAGGCTGTATTTGAACTTAAAGCAAGAAAACATGTAGCCAAGGCCTTTGCTCTGGTAGAGCAGAGCAGGTTTCTTCACAAATCACTGTCGACAAATTCAGTTTGAGGAGAGGATATGTAAGGATGGTCAACTCAAACGCTGCAAGGTACCCAAAGGGAAAAGAGAAGCTGCAAACAGATCTGTGTGGTGTGGGCAGCAAGACTGTGTAGAGCTTTGGCTGTGCAGCGTCAGGGTTACACCTCCGAGACTTCAAGAACTTTACCACTGGGTGTTCTGAATGTGTCTGTGGTTGTTTTTGCTGGAAAAAGCCTCTGGGTAGCAAAGGGGTAAAACTGGCACCTGTAAGGAGTATCTGAAGCGTGTGTGGTCTTTAGACTTCTGGTGCAGGTCCAGCACTGTGGATAGAAAACATAGTCAGAGCTGGTCATCGTATATGAGCTTTCCAAACATCCCATCCCCTTGATTTGATCTCTAGCACAAAATGTGAAAGCTCAGCAAAATCCAGGCTCTCCTTAAGTGAAATAGTTCCCGTCAGCGTACAATGAGCGTCCTCGTGTCTGATTACTGTTATTGAACTTCAGTGTAGGCGTTAGTGTACATATCAGTGTTTCCTTTGGGTACCTTAGGGCTGCGTGATAACTTCTTTCTAAATACGCTTGGAATATTTGTGTTCATCAATACCTCTGAGTGCCAACTTCGAAAATACCATTTATCTAGAGAACCTGATTTGTGTGTCAGGTGATCTGTGATTTTTCTCTTGACTGTTATCTGTAACAGTAGCATGTTACTGTTAAGTTTTAAAATTGGCAGCTGCTGAAACGGAAAGGCCAAGAACCTCTTGCTTTAGATCCATGGAGTGTTCAAGCGCATATAGATGATGAAGTGCAAAGGTTATTAATGTTCCTATGGAAACTTAGTGTTCATTTCCTGGCTTCTGGTACATAAACTTAAATTTCCATTGTTGTAACATAGACTGGTGTATGTAACTTCAGATTTTAATCTTTAATAATGAAAAAAAAATAGAGGTAGGGAAGAGTATTTTCAAGATTTGAAGATTGTTCATCAGTAAAGAGTTGTTATCTTACTCATACCTCTGGGGAACATTTTTCCTTTGTGTTGGGGAAACAGGCAATAGACTGAGGTGGTGTCTTCAGGAGAACAACCGGGGGAGGTTGTTGTCTTAAAGAAGCAGAATTCCTTGTGTGGATAAAATGGTAAGGATGGGGTGGTTTAGTATAGTAAAAACATTTTAAGAAATAAATAAGCAGGTCTGAACTGAGCATATGCTAAATCTTTCTCTGTGTCTCAAGACTTACTTCTGGCTCAAGTGGGGATATGGATTTTTGCCCAAGTCTAAGATTTAGTAAGACATATCCAGTGAGAATGAAGTGATTTACATACTACTGGAAAATTTCACCTTCTGTCTACCTTAGTTTTTTAATTTTAATCCTCAAGTCCCTAAGTTTTTTTTGATCAGACACTCCTAAGCTGTTGAACAGGGTGGATGGAAGAACCTCAGTCTGTAAAACTCTCGGGTCATGATCCGCACAAGCAGAGAGAAGCGTTTTTCCTCTGACTTCGAATAGAAAACTCTCCATTGACCACAAATGAGTCTGGAAAGGTGTCTGCTTGTCGTTTTATAGCTTAAGAATGCAGCATGCAGCAGGCACTAGGTGGAAATGAACTATTTAATGATTCCATTATTCCTACTTTGGTATGAATTCCCAAGAACTTGAATTACAAAGGATCAGATTAAAAAGCCTTCAGGAGGATTTTTTTTCTCCCCACTTACAGTAGTTATGCAAGAAGCCTCTTACTCTACGGGTGCAGATGTTCTGGAAATATCTTTATCTGGGAGAAGCTAGCTAACAAACTTAAGAGTTCATACAATGCTATTGAACTGCTGTATAATGTTGCTTAGCCACTGAAGACCAATCTATTTGGGGCATTAAAAAATCCTAAATCAAGCAAGTGCTCAGAGGCTCAAAATGTCTTGAAAATGTTAGTTGCTCGAGAAATGCAGCTCAGAATTTTTCATTGCCGTTCAGGTTATTTATATGCCAGAGGAACAAAGTTTTTTGTTTTCTTTAAATTGCAGATGAGCTCTATTTTATGTGCAGTTCTCTTAAGTATTCATCAGGAGGTGCTGAGCATGTTCTCGCTCTCACAAAACTTATTTGGCTTTATTTTTGCCTTTCAAAAACATCGTGAAATAAGGAAAAGCTTTTAAGAGTGATATTGCGTTGCGTGCTTAGTTGTTAAAAAAAGTTTCTTATACTGGAAATTTTTAATAACGAAGAAAAGGAGATGGACTTGGGGGAGTGAGAGCAGAGAATCTGTCAGCAGAGCTGTTCCCAGGTGTTCTGGAATTGGCAGTGTACTTTTCAAAGAACAGTGTGATTGAACATGATCATTGCACCTGTATCTGTAAGGAACTGCTCTCCTAGCAGGGTCTGAATGCAGGCGTGAAATGTTAATACTAACAAATACCATCTACTGTGTTTTATACAGTTATTTACTATTTTGACTCAAACCTCAAGGAATTTGGCTGTTCTGTAGTTGCTCTGTGCCCTGTCTCGTTTTGTCATTAGACAGTGCTGACCCTCAGCTCAGGTGTTTGGATTGGGGTGTTTTTTCTTGAGTTTTGTGTCTTTTTCCGCTCCCTAGGAAGGTGACTGTGGGGAGCCCTTGCATGCAGAGAGCTCTGACCCAGGATGGCATTCACCGTGATGGTCCCACGTATGTTTTACCAGCAGCGGTACAGTTAGTGGTTGCATTTAAACCATTTAAACCATCCATACTCTGTCCTTTATGCCTCCTGTGCTCAACCACACAGGTCCCATCTCTGCGGTTGTTTTTTCAAGCCTCACTGTGCATCAGCACACATCTCCATATCAGATCAGATCCACCCTTTGGATGATTTTTGCTCCTATACAGGCTAAAAAGAGACACCTTTCCAGGGACCTGGTTAGCCAAGAGTGGGGCACAGCGTGTTTGTGTCCACGCTGTCACTGAACGCTGAAACTACATGATTACCAACTGCAGAAAAAGCCGGTCTAGACTTGGATGGGCTGAAGACTTGATTGGTTTTGTTGGTTTGGGGTTTTTTTGCTCTTTTGCAGTGAAAGCTTGGCTTTTGGAACAGCTCTGTAACCACAAAGGAAAAGCATTCGGCTGCTGGCTGGGTGGTGTCTTGGCCCGGTTGCACCGTCGTAGACGATTTTTGTGTGAGCATCCAAGCCAGCTGTTCCGAGCCTGACACACACCCTGCCCATATTCCCAGCTCTAGAGCCAGCAACTTCAAAAACTTGCATCAGTTTTTATGAAGCAACCAATGGCTGGAATGAAGTAGGTCGTCTCAGCTCAGTTTTGGTGGTGAATACTCACATTTTCATTGCAGGTTCCTGTTGCGAGGGGCTGGCAGGTATGCGGCTGCTGCTCTGATGTCCTTTTTTTTTTCTGGGATAGGTGTGTTTTGAAGTGCATACCTGTTAAAAAGGCACTTTTAGCACAGAGCAAGGTCTCCACTGATAAATTAATAATTTCACTTCTCCCTCTGTGTCTACAACAGTTTACTAGTCAAGGTTCTGCATGCTGCTGACTGAGCTCAGCTTCAGAGCTGGTACCATGAGTAACGTTAACATAGGGGTGGCAAGGGAAAGAACTTAGAATTCTAATTCTATTTAAAGAGAATGGAAGGAAAATGGATATACCAAAATACTTCGCCTTTCGATCTGGTTCTGCTGCTCTGTTCTGTGCATTAAAATAAGGAGCTACTGTTAGGCTGGCCTACAAGATGCACTTGCAAAAAAACCAAAGCTGGGTCCTAAAGCTTTGCTTTGTCATGTACTGGAAGGGGTCATGTTCAGCTTGCTGCTTAGGTAATTGCTACTTCGTTAGCTGTCCTGCTTCTTGTGTGTATTGTATCTTGACACTTTTGGGGACAGACTTTTTAGCAGGGTGGGTTAGGACAGAACAAGGGGTGATGGTTTTAAACCAAAAACGGGGAGATTCAGGTTAGACATGAGGAAGAAATTTTTCCACTGAAAGTGGTGAGAGCCTGTCCCAGGTTGCCCAGAGAGGTGGTGGATGCCCCATCCCTGGAGACATCCCAGGCCAGGCTGGACAGGGCTCTGAGCAACCTGAGCTGGTGAAGATGTCCCTGCTCATGGCAGGGGGGGCACTGGGGGAGCTGAGAAGGTCCCTTCCAACCCAAACTGTTCTGTGATTCTAAATACACGTTCTAGACTTTGTTCAGTGGTTTGGTGACTCCACTCTGGCCGTAGCTCGTTACAAACTCATCACCTCGCCCTGTGGTGCAAAACTCAAGATGCCTGATGCCCCAAGGCCACCCAGCCGGTGAGAACGGGAGGTCTGAGCAGGCAACCGAGGAGCTGTGTGGGGAGCAGGGGGGTTTCCACCCGCTCCCACCCCCCGGACCCCGGCACCGAGCGGCCGCTGCACCGCGGGGCTGTGCCGTGGGGTGGCGGTGTTGGTCCAGCAAGGAGAAACCCATCATAGTGCATATATATATGGTTTTTAATTTTATCATCCCTTGAATTGGCATCTGCTGAAAGGTTGAGACTGCTCCATGACTGGACCAGAACAGGATGGGGAGGAAAGAAGAGAAAAAAAAGTGGATGCTGAAGCTGGAGTTTCTGCATCATTTGGGAAAATGCAACGGTGCTGGAAATACTGTGACAGAGATAAATGCTGCTGGTTGCCCAGCTAGATTTTTTCCACCGTGAGTCTGTTACCTTGAATATATGAAGTATGCTCATTTTTCCAGTGCCTGGGTAGTTTTTGAAGTATCCATTTAAGTACTGGAACTTTCATAATTAAAGTTTCTGAAGCACTTGGGAAGTAGTTCCCTTCTCTAACTATTATTTTAAAATATGGTAAAGAATATCTAATGTAGAAGGCACATCCTGTAAAGTATTAGAGTGGGCTCATCACTGTGGAAAAACTGGAGATCCAAACCGATGGGAAAATGAAGTGGTAATAATGCAAGATAGTCCCTCTTTCCTCTATATGGTAGAGTCCCCTATGTGGAAGAAACCTTTTTTTCCTTGTATTAAACTACTTTGTTCCAAAAGGATGGTATCTGTTCTGTACACCCACAAAACAGCTCACCGCTTCAACAACTTGGCTTTTCCATTGTTTAAAACCAGGATTACTGTTTAGTTAATCTGATTATGAATCTTAACTGTGTGGGCCAGTCCAGTGGTGTCTCACTGGCTGGTCTGGACGCTAATCTCGCTGGAGTGAGTGGGATGGGAGCATGGAGATGGAACACACACAAGGGGCATCCTCTTCAGATTTAGAGAGCCCTTGGACTATTTCCTCAAGCAATGCCACGCAGAATGTTTATGCAGTGTTATATGAGAAAAATGCCACGCCTTTTAATATATAGTAGCCACAATATATAGTGTAAACTATTTACTGAGACTAAGAGCTGTATAAATAGGGGAAGGCGCTTCAATGTGATTATGCAGTATGACCTTTCTCTGCCAACCAGATTAAAAACACACTCAAGGCAGGTAATGGCAGGATTATAATTCAGCTGGAAAAACTAAGCTGTGCTATTTAAGTTTCCCTTAAATTTGCCTTCCCACCCCCCACCCCCCCACCCTCCCGTCTTTTTTTTCCTATAGTGGAAACAGCAGCTGCTCTATGCAAGAACAGGGGGAGGAGGTGGGAGCAATAAAAAGGGGCATTTGCTCACCTAACACTTTCGAATATGAGTTTGGCATGATAAATGAAATTAAGCGTGGCACTTGGATGCGCTTAGGGAGGTTGTGTGAGCATCGCAGCGTTCCTGGTGCAACCCCCTCTTTACAGGTGGATGTGTCAGCGTTTCACTGGTGTGATCTTGCACGGTGCAGTGTGAACTCTGAACATGTCTCCTCTTGTAGGTAAATCCCAGCACCAAGAAGTGCCTTGTCCTTCTCCTGCCCCTTCTCCGAATGTTCTCTGCTCTCCCCCTACCGAGGTGAGGACCCGTAACTGCCCTGGAAGTGCGGGGAGGTGGGAATGTGCCGAAGGAGAACTAGAGGCAGAGGAGATCCAACGCAGGAGTGTGCTGCTCTGCTTCATAGTTTCCATGTGTGCTGAATTCACATGGAGTTTTCAATTCTGATGACTAACTTCTTTTCTTCATGGGAAGAAGCCAACTGACAGCTCCTCGGCCCAAACCGTTTTTTTTACTGCCTTTTAACCATGCTAGCTCTGCCTTTTCCTGTAATTCTTAGGCCACAGTGGCTTTCCTTTGAATCAGGAGATTTTTATTGCTGATTTGGAGCATGCTGAGAATAACCTTATTCCTGCTCACAGACTTGCCACATCTCCCTCCTTTGGAAAGGAGTGGCCTTACATTTTATTTTAGCTCCAACATCTGTTGGTGTCCTGTATTTCAAGACATGACAGTCAGGCTTGAGGGAAGGCAAAGAGTTTGATGAGGTTGCTTTTGAAAGTGGAGGGTTGGGTCACTATCCCTGAAGGTATTTAAAAGATGTACAGACGAGGTTCTTAGGGACATGGTTTAACGTCAGAGTTGGGTTATGGCTGGACTCGATGATCTTGAGGGTCTCTTCCAACCAAAATGATTCTATTCTAAAAGATGCACGTGTGCAGAGTGGCACAGGCTGAGGATAAGTACAGGCTCATAGAAAGGGATCGGAGCACCCGTAGTTAGAAATAATAGTAAAGCATTGCAAATTCTGGGAAGCAGAAGGGAATTGCAGTAGTGGTTGGGGGGATTTCCCTATGTGGAAGGGATGGAAAGGACAGTAAAGCAGAAAAAGGATTTTTTTTTTAATAGGGTAAACTGGGGTGGATCGTGGATCCCATTCCCCAGATGAAGGTCCCAGAAACGCAACTTTGTGCTGGCTTTGTCAGAGCAATCATGGGGCTCCCAGGAATGTTTGGTCAAACTTTGAGGAGCCCTTTTGGGGATCTTCATCAACCCCTTCTCTGCCTGTGGTACTCACGAAGCTGTTGGGAAACTGCTAACATTCACTGCAAACCAGCCAGTGCTGCGTTTTTAACCCTTCCTCAGTGTTCTGCCACTCTCAAAGACACTCAGCCTTGGTGACTCTCCTCACCTTCCAGCCAGCTTTTGCCAAGTGATGGTGTTCCTGTCCTTCCCTGGCTTTTCTCACCTCCCATCTTGTCTTCTTCTCACTTTCTCTTTCACCATTTAGTTCTTATCTTCCTCTTTCCACAAACAGACATGTCACTCAATGCTTCTGTGTTCTACCTGTGAGCAACCAAAATGAGACCTCCTGCTCTTCTTTCCTGCTAATTGCTGGTATTTCTTCTCTAGTTTCTATTTCATTTTATCTTTGTTTAGTACCATAAATTGTAGTGGCACTTTCCCTGTGTTATTCGTTGCTCCTGACATCACAAGAGTTCATCGGTGCTGACCTTGGTATGAGGATTGCACCATCACGAGAGCAATAAAAACCACATGAAAGCATTTTTTTTGAGACCTATCATCTAGTTCGTTAGATAAGCAGATTGTCATATTACCTGCTAGTTCCCAGAAGTGTGACAGTCACTTACTGTACAAGGATCATCAAAATCTGTCATGTATGGCTCTCTTTGACTTATTAATGTACAGTATTAATTTGGTTCAGCATCCTCTTTTGCAACAGATCTTGCTCAAGAGCAGGCTGCCGTTATACCAAGACTTTCTTCTTCTCAGGTTGTTGTGGATGACACCACAATATAGATAAATTTTAAAATGGGAATGACTGGTAATTGGACATACAAAAGTGGGTAGGAAATGGAAGAAACCACAATGACAAGCAGGAGGTCAGTGGGTTGTACTTGATATGTTTCTTCTCTGAAGACCAGAGGGTTTTTTCCTGTAAAATGTCAAGGGTTTGGGGGTGCAGTATTTGAAGCTGAAGCACACAGTAGATGAAATGAACATGGAGAGTTAGTGCAGACAAAGAAAAAATAAATCTTCACCTGGTACACCTAACATCTTCTCTCTGTTGAGCAGTCATTATAGCTTCTGGATCAAAATAGGTTGACCTATTTCTGGTTGGTTTAATTAGCAAGGTGGGAAAACCCAGAGAGCTGCCTGTGCTTTCGCCCACCCCAGCACCAGAACACGAGCTGCACGAATGCATCAGTGTCAGGCGAAACCCGGGCTGGAGGCTGCTCCTCGCGGCCATGCCAGCACTCTGGCTCTGCAGACACCGGGGACCAAGACATCGCAGGTCTGGGGCTTGGGCAGCAAGGACCCAGCCATGCAGAGATGGAGATCATAGAATCAGAGAATAGTGCGAGTTGGAAGGGATCTTCCCAGCTCCCTCAGTGCCACCC
This sequence comes from Nesoenas mayeri, assembly GCF_963082525.1. Lineage (NCBI taxonomy): Eukaryota > Metazoa > Chordata > Aves > Columbiformes > Columbidae > Nesoenas > Nesoenas mayeri. Next base: position 10,235,248 of record NC_137563.1, on the reverse strand, counting down.
CTGCCATGAGCAGGGACATCTTCACCAGCTCAGGTTGCTCAGAGCCCCGTCCAGCCTGGCCTGGGATGTCTCCAGGGATGGGGCATCCACCGCCTCTCTGGGCACCCTGGGACAGGCTCTCACCACCCTCAGTGTGAAAGATTTATTCCTTATCTCTAGCCTGAATTTCCCAGTGTATTTCTGGCTGCAGACTCCACGCAAGCCATACTGGGATGAGCTGTGCTGGGATGAGCGGTGGAACCTCTGCCACCAGGCATGGGCACCTGGTACCTGTCCCAGGTCAGAGTACCAGTCTCCCAGTACTGTCCCATCCTGGTCTGGAGGGCCGGGCTGGAGCCCCAGTTCCAGCTCCGCAGTGCCGGGTGCTGGGCTGGGGTTCTGCCCGGGGTCTCAGTCTCCATCCCCGGGTCTGAGCACCCACGTTCTCTCAGGCTCCGGTCCCAGCCCCTCGGTCTGGGCAGCTGGGCCGAGGTTCTGGGCTGGGGCGTTGGGCCAGCGCTGCTCCTGCTCCGGGCTGCCCTGTCCCGTGGTCCCGCTCCCGGGCGGTGCTCTAGGAGCCGGTCCCCGTCCCGGGGTCACAGCCCGGCTCTCGGTCCCTGTCCCGTGCCCCCCCCCGGTGCGCCAGCGCGGCGGGAACGGAGGGGGCCGGGCCGAGCCGCCTCCCGCCCCCCTCCCGCGGCGGCCCCGCCACCACCGCCACGGCCGGGCGGGGCTACCGGCGGCGGGGCCGCACACAGCGCCTGTGCTGAGGGGCAGGGCCGGGGAGGCGGGCGCCCCGTTCCCTTCTCCTCCCCTCCCTCCGCTTCCCGTCCCTGCCCCTTCCCCCCATGGCGGCGCTGGGCGACACGGCGCGGCTGGCGGCCGCGGCGCAGCGCGGGGCGGCGGCGCTGTGAGGAGCCGCGCGGGGCCTGCGCGGCGCGGCGCCGGGCGGGCATGGCGGGCCGCGGCCGCCGCGCCTGGCTCAGCGTCCTGCTGGGGCTGGTGCTGGGCTTCGTGCTCGCCTCGCGCCTCGTCCTGCCCCGCGCCTCCGAGCTGGCGGCGGCGGCGCGGCCCCGCCGAGCCCGCCCGCAGGGCTGCCGCCCGCCGCCCGCTGCCGCCGCCCCGCCGCGCCGCCCCGGCCCGCCGGCACAGAGCTTCCTCTTCGTGGGGGTCATGACGGCGCAGAAGTACCTGCGGAGCCGTGCTGTGGCCGCCCACCGGTGAGAGGGCTGGGGGGGGGCAGCGCCGCTCCGCTGCTTTCGGCTGGGCTCGGGTGCGCTGGGGTCTGCTCGGGTGGGTTCGGCTGGGCTCTGTTCGGCTCGGTTCGGCTGGGCTCGGCTGTCGCACGGCCGTTTGCCCTGAGGAGCGGCTGAAGTAGGAGCCTCCGGGCGGGAGGTCCACCACGGCGGGGCCCTTGCGGCCGGGATCCCCGCGCCGGCCAGGGCACCGCTCGCCCTTCCGTGAGGCGAGTGTGAGCGAGCAGAGAGGGGCCCCTCGGAGGACGCTCAGCCCCGGCTCTCGCCGCACCAGCCCCACTGCAGGGTGGGCAGCGCTGAGGCGCTGGCCCGAGTGAGGGGTGCGGGCAGCGAGGTGCCCCGAGCGCTCCTCCGCTGCCTGGACAGCTCGGCGGAGACGCGAGGGGTCGAATTGAGCCGCGTCGATGCTCTCGCACGGTCTGGTTGAGTCAGTACCTGGCAGGCAGCCGCACTGTAGCGAGGGGGCACCCACCGCCAGTCACCGGGGTGGTCGAGGTGCTTCCCTTGGCGCTTCTACCTGGGCATGGCCCCGTCACGCTGGTGCAGTCCGGGGCTGCTTCTGAAGGGAGCCAACAGCCTGATAATAGTAAAGTTTGGGGACTGCTGTATCTCCTTGGATAGGAAAAAAAAGAACGTTGCACCAAGCCGAGAGCATGTGCTTAGGAATGAGACTCGGAAAATGCATCTGGGAACAAAGAGTAAAACCGGCCTGTGCTCACTGAAGCTGTAAGTGATGCTGGACGAGGTAGCAAAACAGCTTGAATGGGAGAAGGTCAGTTTTGGTGAAACATTGCAAGCTTTGGGCTGGGGAAGCCAGTGCAAGAACCGGGGCCTCTGAGCCATGTGTTTATTACCTGAATACGCCTATTTTTGGAGCAGGGACAATCTTTGTGCTTTGCGCTGCACGCTGCTCGCCGTAGCCCGTGGTGCGATCTCCAGCTGTAGCTGGATATTGCTGCAAGCACCGTGCGCTAACGGGACTTCAGTCCAAAGCCTCAGCGCTATCAGAATAATCATCTCGCCTGTGGCTTTGAAGAAACTCTCTGCTGAAATATGCTTATTGCTCTGGCATTCGCACCAGCAGGCAGTGCTGGGAGGCTGCGTGGGAAGCCTGCTTCGGAAATCCAAAAGAGTTAAGAGCTAAAATGTCAGCTCGGGTATACCCCAGCTCTGATTGAGCACTGCACAGTTAGTGCCATCGGAGGAGCAGCCAGGAGCTCTGGGGCGGATCTTTCTCTAATACAACATCCCTTTTAGTCTTGCGCTAGAACAAACCCTTCTCCATCTCCTGCCTGCCCAGGTTGAAAAGTACTTGACCCTATTGGCCAGTAAGAATAAGATGGCAAAACCACATATGATGGACCATCTCCTCCTCCCCTGCCCAGCCCCAGTTTTGGAAAATGGTAGTTCTCTTTATACCAGCATCAAATGCAGTAAAATTGCTTAATTTGGACATATTATCCACCAGCGAGGGTTTTAATGGAAACTTAATTCCTTCTTTCAGCAGTAGACCTGTAATTAAGTTACAGAGGGTGTGTGATTGGTGCTTTGAAATAGGTGAAAGAATCTGTTTCTTCAGGGTTGTGTATTCTTCGCTGTGTGGTTTGAAGCATTTTGGATTGCAAACCTCATGAGCCGTATAATTTACATTAACATACAGAAAGGCTGGAGTCGTGTTGGGACATCACATAACAGGTTTTATGGCAGGATAGTTTGTCTGGCATCCACCAGATTTTATGTCAAGAATTCAAGAAAGGGAAATTTATCACGATACTGTCCAGAGATAAGTGTTAGTTGTGGAGCCTTAAGGATTCTTGTCCCTGGCTTTGCCCATGCTTGCTGAACAGTCCTGTGCTGTGGGAGAGCTGGCTTTACAGAACCATATCTGCAACATCAGCTCACACAAAAAAATGGCTAAAGATGCAACTTAACAAATCCAGCTAATGGAATTGGGCTCCTTCAGCCCTCAGAAGGAGATCTGAGTGTTGCTTTTTACTGCATTGCTCTTTTGGTTTAACCTCTAGAGATGATGTCGGCTCTCAGAAGGGACGAATAAAGAGACCTCTTAACGTTGTGGTAGCGCTAGATGCGTTTTTCTCCCCTCTGTTGGTAAAAGAATTGAGCTAATGTCCTAGTGACAGGAAGACATCTTTGGGGGAAGGTGGGGAGGGGGGAAGAGGAAGACAAACCTGAAATCTTAAATGGCTTTTGATTGCCATGAAGTACTCAAGCAGACAATTGCTGGGATTACTACATTGACAAAGCATCCTGGTGAGCTGAATCGCTGGCACAGCGAGCGAAATGGGAAGCTGCTAGCAAGGCATTCCCGGGGTGGCAGCGTGTGCAGAGCCTTGATACCGCGCTAGCTGGAGCGCTGAGCGGAATTAGGGATTCAGAGGCTGAATACCTCCAAATTGCTGTGGCTCAAAGGCCATTTACAGACACATCTAAAAGGGACTGAAGCGGAAAGCATTTGCTGATCCTTGCTGCTGTGAATCCAGATAGGGTCTAACAAGAGGGGAAGCAATCCACTTCCTGAACATCAATCATGAGTGAAATGACCACTGCAAGGCAAAACGGGCCTGCTGGATTTTCAGGAGACGCCGGCTCTTTGAAACAGTCATGCTTTTGTAGTCTGCGAGGCAGAGAATAAGCTTTAGATCCACAGATTTTCGGAAGGCAGATTTGTAGCTTCAGTGGTTATTGCATCTGACAGCCGGGTTAGCAGAGCTTCTCTTCCAGGAGGCCGGTGAAGTGCAGCAGCAGAAACTTCGGTGTCACATCAAAGGAGAGGAGTCAGGAAAAGAGCCGTGCAGGAAGGAGTTAAGGTAGTGCTGGGGTTCAGGGAAAGTGCAGCAATATGTGCTAATGGTTTTGCAGTTGCGGGGAGTTGTTCTAAAAGAGCTGCAGGAAGGAGAGGATGAGAATAAGCAATCTCCCAGAAGATTTGTCTGCTCTCTCAGGAACAGAAATATCAGGCAGTTAACCCCCCCCCCCCACCCCCTTTTTTTTTTTTGCATAGCAACTAGATTTCCTGGGAAACGTGGCGAGAGACGAGTGTGAATGCAGTTTATGGTGAGATGTCAGAGGCTGGCCTTTGGCAGTATCTGCAGGAACACAGTCACGATACTTCTCAGTTCGGGACAGTCCCCACGGCACTTTGAAGTGCCACGAGGCCACATGCATGAGGACAGTGAGAGATGCCGTTTGGCAGTACTGGGCAGTGATGCTGGGGCTCCTGCTGCGCTGTCCTGCTCCCACGGCAGAGCAATGCCCTTCGGGAGGCTTCGTTTCAAATGTGGTGGCTTATAGGAAACAGACTGTACTGGAATCTAAATACCTGAGTGCTTGGAAAAGCTTAAGTGAAAGGCAGCCAGAAAGATTTGGGGTCTAGAGGAGTTTGTATTATCTGTCTAAGCCTGCTCTAGCTGCTGCAGAAGTGTAATACAAAACACATTTTTGTGCTTCTTTTAAATTTGGAGCCTTGGTTCAGGTGCCTGGGTGCTATTCAGATTTAGTCCTTTCTGGTTGCTAATGAGATAATGTGATAGATTGTGGACTGTGCACACTTAAATCTTGGGAGGAGGTTGTGTGAAGTGACTTTAGACATTGTGACAGTGCAATACACATTTTGCCCAACATATCGATCATACCACAGTATTGCAGTAGTGAAAACTCGGGTGTGTCCTGCTCTTACATCCTTTAGCAGAAGTATGTCATGCTTTAGCATTCCTAGCAGTAAGCAGTTACCTAAAATTTGCAAGAATGTTTATGGAACAATATAAAACACATGCAGTGAGAGCAACTGGCATTGGTGCATGGGGGATAAGGAGGCACTAAGTCACCTACATACCCCAAAATAATAATATCACCCAAACCTCTGGGACACTTGGGCCTTGATTTCAGTCTGAACCACAGAATATCGGTGTGCCTGTGGATGATGGATCCATTTCTGTCTCTGTTTCCACAAGGAGGGTAGATGGATAACCATGGACAGAAAACTGGCATCACTTTAAGTTGGAGGAGTTTAATCCAAAGGACTCTAAAGAGCTGTGGAAACTGCTTGGGTTCTCCATTAAAGCTAGATACCACACTGTCCAGCAAAAATTTGAAAGCAGCTCTCCCTCAGAATCTGAATTCTGTCATGCAGATCTGAACTGACAAGCTCTTTTAAACCTATCTGGAAATTTTAAAAAAGCAGCGTGTTTTTCTGACCTCTCATGCTGGTCATCTGCAGCACCATGTGCAGGAGCAGCGTGCTGGTTCCCGTGCTCAGTTCTGCTGGCCAAGCTGTGGTTCATTGCTTCCCCTATAGCAACCGTTGCTGGAAAGACAGGACCTTGAAAAATGCTTACGCAAAACTAACCCTAATTCAACATCAAATTTAGCTGAGCCATGTATTCAAGAAATCAGTCTTTTAGGTCTGTTACCTTGTTGAGTTCTTCACAAATTATTATTTTCTTCAGTGTAATTATACCAGATGACTATTTCTCAAAAGCGTAAAAGGTTCTGCTCATCTGCACTAAAGGAGGTTTCCAAGCTGCAGACAAAAAATAAATAATTTTTTTGTAATCATCTCCGATTTGAGTCTCTACAAAGGGAGCACTGTCTGCATAACACTGCTGACTGTGCTTCTGCTGAGTCTGCAGAGCTGATAGCAAAGCAAGGTAATACAAATAAATAATAAACACTGGAAGCTGAAGATAAAACATTCCAGATCTGTGCTTCTCTTGCTCCAAGCTATGCTTTTTAAACTTCTTTTTAAATGAAGAACTCACTTGTGACAGCATTTGGTAACTATAGTAGTTGTCACTTTTTAGCTAATACTGGGCTTTTTTAGCACTCTTTTTGTGCGCAGAGTCTTCTGTATTGCATAAAAAGCTGTACCAGCCACGATAAAATCTTTGCACCCAGTTTGCTTGTGACTTGCTCAGGTGAGGGTACACATAGGATACCCTATGCACAAAACCAGTTAAGAGATGTTAAAATTGACTTGTTAGCCACCGATATCGGAGCAATCCTAACTAAAAGGTTTATTCTAAGAAAGTGTTACCTATTTTTTCTATGTATGTGTTTGTTTAAATTGCACTTTTGTTCCCTTGTCAAGGGTAGCTTCTAGTTTGTTGGAGCTACGTGTCCTGTGTGCTGAGAGAAACCAGGTCGCACACCCTCGTACTCGCTTTCAGCACTGCTCAAGGGGAAGGTAACGGAGAGCCTTACCATCCTGATTCATGCACATCCTCCTGTTTAACCGAGTCGATTCAGATTACACAGAAGAGATAAAGTTGGGATCTGTCAGAGCAGTTTGGTTGCTGTGTTTTTTAAATGACCGGTTCAGTACCTGTATCAGTTGTATTCAGAACCTGATATTTCTCTCTGGACAGAGTTGAGACGGCCTTAAGCTGGGTAAGGCTACCGGCAATGACCGCGCAGGAGGTGGTCTCTGCAAGTACAGGTGCAGGAGCCTGGTGGCAGAAAGGCTGTGACCACATTTCCTTTAAACAACTAAGGGTGATGGGGAGTCCCTGTGGGGGGAAGGAAGGTGTCAGGTTTCGCTAAAAATATTTTTTACTATCCAACATATGATTACTTTGCAGATAAAATCTGCAAGTCTTTAACTATTAGAGAAGCCTTGAGGAGGAAGGCAATGTCCACTCATGGGAGTGCGTGCTGGTGGGCCCACAGGAGGAGGAAGGTGTTGAGACCGGAGCTCTGTACTGGAGGAGCCAAAGGGGTCAAGTTGCTGCCCATAACCTGAGAGCAGACATGCTTAACTAGGCTGGACATGGGAGGATGGGCAAGAAACATAGCTGTTAACACACTGATCTGCAGGATCACTAGTGATTGAGCCAGGTCTGATTCTTTGCCATGTCAGATAAAAAGCCCTAATAGTAGCTTTGATCAGAATTAATCCCTGCATTTACCAGTCCTTAGTTCTGCTGATAGCTGGGGTCAGAAAAATGTACTTACAGTTCATCTTACAATCTGTGGTTTGACTGCTTGGGTTGGGTGCAACATGTTTCCTGAGCAAACTGTTCTGTATTTTCTCCCCAAAAAGGGGCTGTGTGGAGCAGCGAGCTGTGGCTTAGACATAAGGAGCAGCACATGGTGACTCCCATTGTTTCAGCCTTTGCTGAGCAGCACTTGCGTTGACACAGACACTTAGGCAATTTTTTCAATGTGGGAACGTATTTTGTCTGTCTGAGTTCAAACAAATGATCAAAACCACAGTCACGACACCGCGAGTCGTGTCATCCTAGAAATTGTGTTGTCACAGGAAATGAGCAACAGCTTAGTCAAGCTGAGCTGGGGCACAGTCAGCGTGGGATCCCAAGGCTGAAGTAACGTTGTGATGCGACCCAAGTTGCATGTTGATCCTTGGGGTGTGGTTATCATTAGGGCACAGTCTTTGCGTGTTGTGACCCCCATGTATGCAGAGATATATCTCTGGTTTAGTATGAAACTTAAATATGGCCCAGATCCGTAATAAAATGGGGTCAAACTGGCCTTAAGCTGAGGGGTTTAGCATGATACAAGGACTGGGAATCAAACAAGCCAGAGTTTATGGATGTACACGTTTTGTTCCCTCTTTATTGAACGGGAATGCTTCTCTAACAATACCTAAGGAGGTCCTGAGGTGAGGAAGCCTGGTTGGAGAGCAAGGAGTAAATTTAAACTGGGAACCAACAGAAGGGGCAGAAACTGCTCCTTGAGAGTCCGGAAAAGAGCTAAAGCTTGGAGTGATAGAAGACCTTATGCATTGTCCACAGTTTGTAAACATCGCAAAGGCAGATTTTTCAGGATATGGAGAGCAAGTTTGAAACTTCATTGTTTGCTTTTGAATAAAAAGTCAGTAAGCAGAAATTTCCATGACACTTTAGATTATAACTTCACCTGGTGATTGTCTGGAAAGTGTCCTGGGTCCACCTAAAGCCATGTTGGGAACTGGTCACAGTGGATGAGATGAGCTGCATTTCTCAGTAGCTTTTTCCGCCTTTTCTCTTTATGAGATTAAAATTAGAATGTAGTAAGTAATAAATAAGTCTTTTAACCTTAGATTGGGAGTTGATATGGGAAGAGCAGTTTACAGTGTCGTCTTGAATGAAAAGACCAGATGATTTGTATGTGGAGTGTGAGTGTCAAATAAACAGAGGAACTTCTTCAATAGTGGAAGTTCAAGATACGAGCATGTCTTATTTTAAAATGGGCAGTTTTCAATGCTTTAACAGGGTGTGACTTTCTAACCAGTAGTATGGTGCATTAATTGCATCACTGATGATTAGAGTCCTCATCACCTCTGTCGTGAAGTCAACAGGAATGTTTCCACTGGCTTCACTCTGTGCTCTTGTGGAAAGCTGGGATCTAAACCTTTGCTATGAAACACTACCCATAGCGGTAAGAAATCCAGAAGACAAAGCTTTTAAAGTAATTGGGTGATATTCATTACACAAAGCTGAACTAGGGTGTAACTGTTGAGGTGTCGAAGTTGATGTTTAGTTAGTACTAATTAAATACCTTTACTTTTCCCGGTGAGATTTAAGGAATATTTCCCCTGAAATATTTGTACATTTCAGACTTTGTATGGTAGCTAATTCTGGAGATTTCAAATTTCAGATGGTCTGTACTGCCCAAAATCTGCTCTGCTTTTGGCAAGAAACCTGTGTTGAGAGGCATCTGGTCAAAGTGACAGTGATGCATTGAGGGAATACTGTGTCCTTTGCCTTAATAGTGTTCTCACATTCAGCTTTGAATAGAAGTTATATTTGGAGCACAATTGTCAAACATAATTAGAAAATATTTTCCTCCTGTAGAAGAAGGGGCAAAATCTGCTGGTTTACTAATAAAAATAGTTTTCTGTGAATTTCTGTGGAGACGTGAAATCTGCTTTTTCCCAGGTAGAATTTGAGAAAATGGTACTGCAAGCTTAAAATTCATGATTTTTATGGGGAGGCTGTAACAGTTAGATGATTGCAGATCCTCCCTGGAGGCAGTGAAGTGCTCTGCAGTTTGCCTTAAGGGAACCATCCTTCTTGCAACACAAGTGACCCAGTTTGCCCACATAGACGGGTTGGATTTGGCAGAGAGGAGCAGGGAAGGTGTGGAGCAGATGTTGTTACTGTGTGCCATCTCACAGAAAAGGCTCCTCTTTTATGATGTTCCTTTCGACTCCAATCTGAAGTATGTGGAAAGCTGCTGGAGGTGCCAGTGCTGGTAGCAGCAGGTCATCCGTTGAGATTACGTGTTTTGGATGCACCTCTTGGGGTTTCTTTTCTACTAGTCCTCTGCCTGAGTGGGCAGACCTGTTTGAGGTTGGTGTCGCTTGCTTGCTCTGCGCTTCTCTGGCTGTTGCAAACAGGTTGGAGTGTTTTATTTCTGTCAAAGCCCTACCTGCTTCTCCATGTAGCATCTGAAGAAGTTGCTGTTTGGTTGGTTTCTCACAGGTTGATTCCTCACAAGTTCTTGTGAAATTTGCATCTATTTACTCTTTGGAAGTCAGTACTTCTGAATGAACATTTGAGATTTGGGGAAGTTGGGAGGTGGATATGATGCTGAATTACTTGCAGGGAAGCTTTGGAATCATTAAATCCAGTTGTATGTGAATTGTTTGCCCATCTTGGCTCCCTTTGGTTTCTCTCTGTATCTCGTGACCCATAGCTGTTACACCAATACTAAATGCCTGCCTGCCACTAGTGAACTACTACTATTGAATTATTTTTCTGTCAGAGCTGCAAAAATGATATTCAGCTGCTTGTCATGTCAGAATTTTTTGTGGGTTATTCCATTTGCTCTGTGTGCTATCTGCATTTCTTAGTTGCATGGAAAAAAAAAAATCCTTCAAGGCATATAAAGAGAAAATTTGTAAAGCAGATTAGGTGTAGTTCCTTTGGGTGGTCTCTGGTAGCACCCTCCCTGCCTTGGTTCGCATACTTAATTAGTCCTTATTGTCTTTTTCTATCTAGAACATGGTCCAAAAGCATTCCTGGCAAGGTTGAATTCTTCTCCAGCGAGGGTTCAGACACCTCTATTCCCATCCCCATCGTGCCGCTTCCAGGTGTAGATGACTCCTACCCACCCCAGAAGAAATCTTTCATGATGCTCAAATACATGCATGACCACTACTTGGACAAATATGAATGGTTTATGAGAGCTGATGATGACGTTTACATCAAAGGGGACAAGCTAGAGAACTTCCTCAGGAGTTTGAACAGCAGCGAGCCCCTCTTTCTCGGGCAGACTGGCCTCGGCACCACGGAGGAGATGGGAAAGCTGGCGCTAGAACCGGGTGAGAACTTCTGCATGGGGGGACCAGGAGTGATCATGAGCCGGGAAGTCCTGCGGAGAATGGTGCCCCACATTGGCGAGTGCCTGCGAGAGATGTACACCACCCACGAGGACGTGGAAGTGGGAAGATGCGTACGGAGGTTTGCAGGAGTGCAGTGTGTATGGTCCTATGAGGTAAGGATGGGGGCATGGAGGATAAGATGTGTGTTTTAGGGGACATCAGGAGAGGGTGGGAGAGGCTGGCAGCAGGGGGTTGCTGTCCTGTGTCTGTGCAGCGGTTCCTCCAGAGCTCAACTCCCTGCGCAACTCGACCATCCAGCTGTACCATGTCTACACTCTTTGATTCCTGTAAGCGTCACCCTGGGATAGACCTACACAAATACAGAAGTGCAACAGTAAGAAGAGAAATGGACCCTGACATTAGGCACATTGGGGTGAGGGGAGGAACATTCATCATTCATAAGAGATATTTTTATTTAGACAGGAAAGGAATAACCTTAAATCAAAATGGCCATGGGTCCCTGCAGCCTTGACTGTCCAAGCCTCTTCTATCTTCTTTAGCTGGGTATGTCATGGTGTCGGTGTGGAAAATAGATGATACAATTCCTGTGTGACTTACTGCAGTTGAAATGCGCAAAGCTGACAGATGTTTGCCCTGACAGTGACAGTTTTTTCCCCAACCTACAGCCATGGCAGAGATATCTCATGGTGGCTGGCACTGTCACCCTGCATGTTCAGCTGCCTCCCGGCCTGCCCACAGCCCAGGTCCATCCTGCAGATGCCTGCTCAGCAGGTCCTTGACGTCAGCAGAGAAAAGCCGCCGCTCTTACACGGAAACTCGGGGTCTGCCCACACTGGTGTGGCTGTGAAATTTGGCATCTTGGGGGGAAAAAAAATGAGCGTCCCCAGGCTGTTTGTGGCAGAGTTTCCTGCTGCTGTTCCTGCTGGGGGCTGGTGACTCCTCCCAGGGTGAAGGGGCTTCTGCTCGGGTGCACTGGGTGCTTTAAAGCAAGTCCTGGGTGTTTCCAGACTGTCTGATTGGAAACACCTGCTAGGCTGGAGCTGCAGTTCCTCTTCCCATGCCAGGGAAAATGCTGGTGGGTTTGTCCTTGAAATGAGGGAGAAGTTGAGAGCAGGAGAGAAGGCGAACAGTTTGTCTTTTTACACAAACATTTATGACTTGTACGCGACTGTCGCTTTGTCCTTTTATGAGATGTGGTAAAGGGGGGAATTCTGCGTGTGTGAGAGAAGAGCCGTGGTTACAGATAATGACAGATACTGCTGCTGATCTGCTCTTTCACCGGCAAAGATGTGTTAAACTTTTGACACTGAATTTCTGCCCCCAAAAGCTGTTGCTTTGTTTCAGTTCACAGTTCAGTGCTGGTGAAGCCTCTGAGGAAGGGGAGGGAGGTTTCCAGGTGCAGTAATTAATTCATATCTTTTGTGCATAAAGACTTTCTGGCCTAACAGCAGCTTTTCATGTTCCCTGTGTACAGACCTGGAACTAGTTTATGTACTGCCAGCATTGTGGTTAGCCATTTGTAAGAGTCAGTAACTTTTTCCACAGTTTTTAGCAGCATAATTTTTTTCTCTGAGGTGAAATAACTTATCCTGTGAATGCATGTTCCGTGTGGCATTTGATAACTTACTGAAGATCAGCAGTCCTCCTGAAACTGGCAAAGACTTCCTAAATTCAATATGATCAAATTTTGGCTTGAAATAGCTGACGACAGCATACAACTGGACTTAGGAATGCTATCTGACAGAATGAGATTTGGCCTTTCTCAAAATCAGTTTTGTTTGATCAGCTTGTGTTAAATGATCTGTAGTGCTGGATTCTCCCAAATGCCATGAATTACTTAAAATTGGTTTGTGTGAAGTGTATAAACTGAAAGATGTTACTTATTAACCTGTGAGTGAGAGATGCTAAGGCTCAGCTGCTTTGGAGAGAGGGGAGAGTTTCAGTGATGAAAGCACGCTGCTTCTGCAAGGAGTATGTTCACTCTCATTTAGTTGAGGCTTTTCAATTAAAAAACCTGTCATCTTTTCCTTTTTTTTTTGATCTAGTCCTCTCATTGCCCAGACAACTAGATTAAATGTGCCTGGTATTTTATTTAAGATAAAGCAATAGCTGTATGAAATAACACAGCTGTTGTAACAGCTGTGCTAGGAAAGCTTGGTGTAAAAGCGACATTTTCCATGTCTTGCACGTTCATGAACATCAAACAACAGGCCACTGTAAGTGAATTGAAAAGTGTATTTCAGTGAACTTCTGACGGAGCAAAAACTTTATCTGTGCCTGCTCATCCACCACGTTCTTCACAATTCCTGTCAAAAGGGAAGCAGCGACAGCACGAGGCTCAGCAAACAAAACAGCATTGGCCTCAGAAAACCCAAACCTCGTACTTTTCCTTCGCTTCCTGCGCTTCCTATTCTGCAGATTCTCAAGTGGCAGCACAAACACGGAGCTCAGGTCTTTGCAGTCACCCCAGCTGTTTTGTTTTCTTTCTTAGTGCCTCAGACACGGAAAGCCCTGCTGGACCTCAGCGTGTTTTTTTTCCTGCGCTGTTCTTGTGATGGGCTCGATGCCCAGAGTCATTTTACTCATCTCCATGACTGTCACTGCTCCCTTTCTCTGATTTTAGGATCCCACAATGTCTTTACTGTGCTGCTCATCTTCTCTGCCTCTGGTGGTGTACCCAAATCTGTCTCCAGGCCTGGCTCTGTTTTTTTTCTGCTCACAGCAGTCTGTCTCAAAACCCTTTTTTTCCTCCCTCTTCCTGTGTTTCTGTCACTTCGCTACTCTCTGCGGTGCCTCTGAGACCACTTCATTGGTGGGCACCGGTTATTGCCCATTTCAAGCCTTGCAAAGATTTGTTCATGCTCTTCCTGCCATCAGGAGCTTTTCAGCAAATACAGTAAAGGAATTGACACCACAATTCTGTGGACTTTCTGCTTCATCTCACCCCAGAAAAGAAGCAGCAACAGTATGTGCAAGCTTGAGGAGAACCGGAGCTGCCTGGGCTCTGCAGAGGTTTGTCTCGACACCCAGGCTGCTGCTTCAGGAGCAGTTTGCAGCCCGTGGTGGATTTCAGGCTCCTGTGACCAGGCTTGTAGCCGTTGCCTTACTTGACATAGGTCGAGTGAGTCATAGATGAGACATGCCTCTTAAAGTGTAAGTTCTTTATGGGAAGGATTATCATCACTGTAAAAACAAAACTAAGACCGTTACTGCTATTTGACAAATAGCTGTAAAACTCAGCCATCTATAGGGTGGAGCAGCAAACCAGAAGAAAAAAAAAAATGTGAAAAAAAAAAATGTGAAAAGAATGGAGCTGTGCAATCTCTGAAGCTTATGGATGGGAGCTGGACAGTTAATGAAGCGATACAGAGCACAGTCCTTTCTCTTGAAGAGTACAAAAGGCTCATACTGAACTTGCTAGGAAGTGATCCTCATTTCAAGTGAATATTGGTGTTTAGGACTTCTGGCACACTGCTGGGTGTTTTTCTCAGAAAAAGTTTACATACTTAAGTCTCCTTCCTTCTCTCATTTCCTCCCCCTAGTAGTTCTAGTTCATGTTGTGTGGATCACAGGGAAGTGCTATTCTGCCATGCACGGTCTTGGCTGTTCAGCTTGAGAACAGGTTCCAGCTTTGATGACAAGCTATCTTCTTTGTTATTTAAACGACCCCAATGTATTGTTGATCTCAGTTTTTGTTTTGAGTCTAATGTTGCCTTTAAATGCATTTGAATTATGAAGCAGTCTCTCTGTAGCTTAGTGTCGTTTCAGCCTTGTTTTGTAGCTGCTGCGGAGTATTGTTCTAATTTGTGTTTAATATCCCCATCTTAAGAGTGCTGGTAATTTTAATACAAGCTCTTGGTAGCTGCTAGAAGTTATGGCAGTAATGAATCATATCCCATTAATTTCTTCAGTAATAAAACCCTTCTGACACACCATTACTTTCAGGTGATGCTGCTTCGTGTCCTACAGCGTGACAGAAGCAGCTGGATCCAGTGGAGCAGCTGATGGCACCTCTAACTGCTGCTGCAAGTGCCCATATGTTTTGTCTGTTTTTTCCTTCTGTTTTGATTGAAGTAGTGGGATAAAGTAGGTAAGAAGCAGCAGTTGTGTCTGTGTGGAGGGGCAGTGCTTTCCTCCAAACCAGCAACAGGTACTCTTGAATGTCCTGAATTGAGACAGGATTTTTTTTCCACGTATAATGGAAAAGAAGCTGTGACAAGGGAAAGGATCACATCAGGAAATGTGGGCATCCAAGAAGAGCAGGTCCAACCTTTTGGGTGTTGGCAAGGGAAAAAGTAGGGCAGTGGTGATCGTGGATAACGAGGGGCTTCTGGGTGAAGGGAGATTTGAATTAACATTTTGTGTGGTCTTTCATCTGGAGTAATTGAAGATAATTGCTACTCTGAAATTCCCTGAAGTTAGAAAAGCCCTTATAGCGCACATTATGTCTGCCAAGTACACTGGCAGTGCCAGAACATATGGTTTCTGGAATGGACTCTCTCATGGGTCAAACTGAAGTTTATGATTTTCTGTAAGATAGCCAGAAGCCAAAAAAAGATAGAGGCCCTGCAGCGATTGATCAGAACTGAAAGGCTGGGGACAGATGCAGCTGTTAACCGCTAACCTCCAATTCCTTGCTTTATCCTCTCAGAGAGAACCTTCCATCATCAATGAGAAAGGAGATTCAGCCTGTTTCTAGCTTGTACTTTTTTTGGATGCCAGAGCATAGGAACTTGGCAAACCCTGCCAGCAATAGATACCTTATCTTGCCATGTGTGTGCAGCCCATTGCATCTCTTCATTCAAGAAATGTACAATACAAATGTGCATGAGAGGGAGGATATAAGCATGCCCAGTGTTTTATGGTGGATTATTATAAAACAGCTTTCCTTATGCACTAAATTTGATCTTTGAAACACTTCATACATGCCTTTTTGGCTTCAGAGTAAGCTGGAAGTGGGTGGGTGACTGTTCTGGGAATGGATGGAGATTGAGCTTCATGCAGGTAACAAGGAATGGTATTTTGTCCAAGGACACACAGTTAGGACTAGAGAAGAGCATTATCTGGGCTGGGTAGGTGATGCACAGAGCTCAGTGTGAGACCAAAATACATGACTGATGTGACAGGGAGTCTGTGACGATGGTGGGGAAGGCAGTGTGGTGTGACCACTGTGGGCTAATTTAGTAGCAGTGTTTGCTGAGGAGGAGAGCAGAGAGGTCAAACAAGAGAGCAAAGCTGCAGTTTGGGTTTGTGAAACCAAGGCGTGGGTTAGGAGGGTTTGGAATAGGAGGCAGATATCAGATCTGCACCCAAGTCCTAAGCTAGCCCCTTCACTTCGGAAAATAATTAAATATCCGAAAACCAAATATTTCAAAAGGGGAAAACTGACTTGACGCGACTAAGTCATTTCTCAGTGACTTCTGAACTCTGGTTGGTGAAGGTTTTTTGTTTGTTGTAGAAATCAAGAACCACTTTTCATGGATAACAGCTCTGAGCTGTTGTGTGGATCTCACCAGCTTTCTGCTGGCCATCAGAGGGGGAGGCTGTGTGATTTGTGTGCACACACACATGATTTTCCAGGCTGTGGAGGCTGGTTGAGACTGACCCAGTTTTTGTGAGCACACAGTTAATCTATCCCTAGTTAGCTGGATGATTTGATCTAATGCCTAAACTGAGGGTTGCTGAAATGGGGACTTTGGTGTCATGCAGACTCTAAGGAAGCTTCAGCCATGAATCCAGCAAACAGAAGTAATACTTTTTACCCCATTATTGTCACCTTGAAGTGCAGTGGTTGAGTTAGAAGTGAGGATCTGTGCAGCTCGTTGAGTTTAGGAAGGCAACAGGATTAGTTGTTATCTTAAGGACAAGTCAGGAAAGGCTAATCCTTCATTGCATGACAGGACAAAGGACTCTAATAACATAGCTTATCATCCCAGTGTCTTAATTAAAGCACTCAGAAGATACTTGAGGATTTGAGTTTGTTCTGTTGAGCTGCAGTGGGGATAGTCAGAGGGAGGTAAGTCAGACTAGAACCTTTTTAATAGATTTTTCTCTTTTGAACTGATGGGAAAGCCATCCCTTTTCTGAAGGGTAGATTTTCACTTTACAACTGTGAGAGTTGGTACTTGGAGGAAATGGCTTTGAGCTGCAATCAGAGCTACATGCTGCCTCTTGTACATGAATCCTACCTGACTGGAGACCTTGGAAGAACATGGTTAAACTCCAAATCAAATCAATATAAAACCCAGTAATACCCATGTAGTCAGTTATCTATCAATTATGTCTGATCAAACTTTGAGTCAGCAAGTTTTGGTTTTGCTTATCTCTGTGTATAAGAGAGTGGGGAATAAACCACTTTATGGCTACCTCTGTATAAACAGAACTCTGTGAAATGTACCATGAGACTAGGCAGTAAAAAAAAATGTCTCTCTCAGCTGAAGTGGACATGAAGTGTCTTCAGCGGGGACTCTCAATATAGAAGGTTTTAGCTGGTCTATATGTAGAGGGTAGAAGTGATCTGGATGTTTGGGGGAGGGAGGGTTAATTGTGTAAATTTGGAGAGAATTTGGGGCTTTTCTCCCCTCAATCTGTTAAGGCCAAATTCTCTGAGCAGTTTAAAGCGTGGGCAGCATGGAGGTGTCAGAGCCTGTAAGCATGGGAGAGAAAAGCCAGGCTTGTTTGGTGGTGGGAAGTAGAAATGAAGTGCTGATGTGGGATAGGGGCTTAATATAAACTAGCTGAGGTCACCAAAGGGATGGTAGAAACAGCTCAAATACTTTCAAGGGCTAGCTGTGTTATAGTTGGAGTATAGTGTTTTGAGAAATATTTGGATTTTTTAATAAAAACAATTGAGTTATTACAAAGAAGAAACAAAGGCTGGATCTTTTAAATAGATGGATATATGGTGGGTTTTGATGTAATATTTACTTGTTACTTTTCTAACAAAGTAACTGCCATGTTTCTTTTTTAATAGCTTGCAGCAGCAATTACTAATGAGAAATGTGTATCTTTAGTTTTCCTGTGCATCATAAGTGTACTTAACATAAGTCAGTAAGGAGCTTGGCTTTTTAGGCCATGGTGGGAGAACCGTTGGTTCATGGATGAACAGGAAAGATGCAAGATGACAACCTGGAACACCCAGGCCCTGCAGCAGGCAGGTAGCACTTCAACTGGGTGCTCTGTGGATGGCATTGAGTATGTAATCTGACTGCACAGAGGATTAATTGTCTGGGCTTTGTCTAACCTCATTTCCTGTAGACACCTTTGGCTGAAAAGCTGCTGCTGTTTTGTGTTCTCAAACTATCTGATTTGGAGCAGCGAACTGAGTTCTACTTTGCTGGACTGTTGCACCATTTTAAATTGATCCTTAAAATGCTTAAAACATTTTAGCACTAATTTCCTGTGTTAAAAGCTTATCTGGACTCCTGGTGATGTGAACTTTCATGGTTATCAGCTGGAGACCTCTTAAAATCTTGCCAGAAATCCTGATTGCATGAAGGGTGGGGATTATCTTCCTCTATGCCTAGACTAAAATGACCTTTATGTGTCACAAAGAAGTTAGGAACGTAATTGGAAGGGTTGGGGGAACTAATGGGTTTTGTTTTCTTAAATTCTGATATTTCAGTTGAAAGTGTATTTGTGGGTCCTTGCAGAACTCAAAACTGAGTTCTGGTTATTTCTGATTAGTTTCTTACATAAAAGTGAATTTCTGCTGGTGTCCTCAGTGAAAGCAAGTTAGTTGTCAGTGGTTCTTTCAGATGTGTTTTGAGCAAGTTTAAAGTACTGTTACACTAATGATGCAAAAGTAACTTTTTTATCATTGGGATGCTTGAGAACCAATTGAACTTCATGCCAGTTACTTGCCACTTGTGTGGTAATGGTGACTTCGGTAGAAGGGTCAAATCCTGCATGTGACCAAAATTGCTCTTAAGGACCCAGAGTGTTTTTTAAGACTCTTTGATCTGTCCACACTGCAGCATTGTGCCTTGGTCTGATGTCCTGGGAACATCGCTGGGCTAGAGCAAACTGCTTCATTTTGTGCCTGTTCTGGTTTATAGCTGAAAGTGCATGTTGGTACAGGATGGGAGCCCTAAATGTTCAGCAGAGCTGTGAGATGAGGCTCCTTGAGCCAGCACTTTGGAGTCTTTAGCTTAGAAGGAGGTTTAGGAAAAGGCACACTGGGCTCTTGTGTAATGAAGAGAGCACAGGTAGGGTCATGCCCACTGGATCTGAGCTCCATCCAAGTCTCTGGGTTTAATCCTTCCTACTGAATGGCTTTAGGGAGCTCCAGCTGAGTGCTGTATTTTTGTTCTTGGAAGCAGTCTTCAGAAGCATCCGGTACTCTTTGAGGATTAAGCACAGGTTCTGGGACAGAGGCTAGAATTAGCAATGAAATAAACGGGAACCTGTAGTTTGAACTCAGCCAGCAGTTCATTAGAAAGCAGAAAAGGGTGGCAGAAAGCTGCTTGCAGTTCCAGAAGCGCTACTGTCACCTTCTTCCATCTGCAAAGCAAAGCATGTTATCAGAAAAATAAAGAAAGAAGCACATTATTGGCAAACTCATCTACCTTTGGGTTGCCCCAGCCTTTCTGAGCAGACAGGCGGCGTTGGGGTGCTTTGTCCTTGCCCAGTGTCCATGCTCAGCCCTGTGTCCGTGTGTTCTCTGAAGTGCAGGCACTAGTCAGTTCATGAGAACTTGTTGCCTGCTCTTGTTTGTGGTTGCCACTTGAGATTGGTGCAACGGGTTAGAAAAGCGCTCTGAGAATAGCAGCAGGGTATTAATGAAGGTTCCTCTGCTCACAGGCCTTCAATGGGTGTAATTACTTGGCAGTAACTTCTTGAAACCTTATTTGAATTAAAGCTACATGTTTTGGCTGGTCATGTCACCTCTGTATTAGTGAGGAATGCAGGAGAGAGTGCTAGTTTGCATTAACTGAGCTGCCTTAATCCTTTGTAACCATACCTTTTAATATGTGTTACTGTCTTACAGAGGAATAAAACATTTGCCCAGGGGACAGGAGAATTCACTCCTCCACGTCTCTGCAAAAGGTCAATGTTCTTTGTCCTTAATGAGGACTAAGTTCTTAGTAACTGGCTGTTGGCAATTAATATGGTGTGTAATTCTGCAGAAATACTTAATGGGGAACTGTCTCTACCTTAGGTCTGAGTATTTTATTAGTCTTTTTCCTACAGTCCCCCTCAATGTATAGGTGCAGAGTGGGTTAAGTGCCTGACCCAGATTATTTTAATGGTTTCATATAGTCTTCAGACCAGATGTTTCACTAAAAACAATCTTGTCCAACTAGAGTGACTCCAGAATGTACATCTCTCATATTTGTTGTCCAGGTCAGCAAAAGTTTTCTGCCCTTGAATATGTGTCTTTGCTGTCCTCACAAAAGAGAAATTTGCTTAACCTTATCACAGATGATTTGTCAAGAAACCTTACCCTTACCTCACCTTACCCTGTTTGTTTAACCTTAACACAGATTACTTAACTGACATGTTCGGTTTTATATCCTTCTCCTGTTGAAAACATTTCCTAACGTCTTTGGCCAAGGGGAACTTTATTTAAAAAAACAAAACAAAAAACAGCAACAAAGCAAACAAAACCCAACAACGGAGAGACAACAGCAGATTTAATCTTCATAAAGCAGCAGGGCTTTTGCTTCCCTGGGAATGCTGGCGAGCTGTGGCTTTCCTAGGTTTTGGACAGAGCAATTTTTCTTTGGCCTTTTCCAATAATCTTTTTTCCCCTTTCTGACTCCTTGGAGTTGAAATGTGTGCTGTAGTCACTGTGAGAGCCTTTTCAGGGACACTTTGTCCTGTTGCTGCATTTTACCAGGCCCAACTGGAAGCCACCTGTGATCCTACGGAATAACATGCTTGACCAAATCCTGAAGTTTGCTGATGGCAGCAGCATCCCTGCTGCATGTGCTCGTACTGAGCAGAAACTATCCACGTGGTTTCTTATCTTTTCTAGGCCAAAAATAACATCATAACTCTTGCAGACTTAAAGAATTAGCCTAATTTCAGAATTGGAAACTAGGGTGCAGATGAAAAGGGTATTTCAAAATCTATAAAATAGGAGCCAAGTGCCTAAGTGTTGGGATGAAAAGCCTTTGGAGCTCTGGACGGTGAGTCAGAAGCATTTGTGATGATCTTTTGCACGGATGCTACCGCAGGGGCAAGTGTCTGCTGAACTGCAGATCTGCTCACATTTAAATCAAGTGGTTTAGTTCTCATATGGGAACCACAAGCAGGGAAGATGGAAGGTGAAGGCAGCATGATCTTCCTTCTGGTTGTAATGTGGCTCCTCCAGATCCCCGACGTGGCTGTGTGGGAGCAAACGGGTCGTTTCTCCAGCCCGCAGCGTCTGCTTTGTGCCATCTACCCTCGCGGTTCCTGGTGCAGAGGAAGTGTGAAATGTGTAACCCCGTTTATTCTGCTAGGTGGTCAAGGCCGTCTCCCTTACAGAAAATGCCTTGTTTCTGTTCAGCCAGCACAAAGGCTCTTTTATAGCTGCCTGGCCATACATCTGCCGAGGTGCCTCAGCCTGTGAGCGCTGGTTACTCCTGGAGGTATGCAGGATCCGAGGCTGGGATGTACAGTGATATGTTGTTTATATGTTGCCTCCCTTTCCTTCGGAGGAGAGGGAGCTTTACTGTCTCCTGCCCGAACAAAGCTGGTGTTAGTTACGTGATGGAGCGGTAGCCTGGAGATTTTCCTTTTAAAAGCAGGACTGGAATCCTTCTGTTTCACACTTGGAATGAAATGTCTGAATTTGGCAATGTGACTGCAGGACAATAGAACCTTTTCTAGGGAAAAGTGTGTTGAATTTCTGTTTTGGAGGTAGACTTGACTTAAAAGACAGTGTGTGCACCAGCGCAGAGGGACCCTTGTCCTTCACAGGGCACTTGACAGCTGGAAAGAAAAAATTGCTTTCTAAAGTTTTTTGAACTTTATTGCAGCCTCTGTATTAATTTCCCCATTGCCTCATGGTGCCCCTGATATTTTTTTTCTTCTCCTGCACATGTTCTCATTCTCATTTCACAAAGAGACTTTGCTGAAACCAGTCCTGTCCAGAAGTGCACACTCATCTTTTGAAATGCAGGGGAGGGAGGCAGTGAGAGGAGAGAGGAGGCTCTGTATGCTGACAAAGCCCTGGTGAGTTTTGAATCCCCAGTGTTTGTCTCCTTTGGCTTTCAGGTTTGCCATCTCCTGGCTCCTGTGTTGGGTTTTCTGTGTTGGCTTTCTTTAACCCCACAAAGCTAGCTGGCAGCTCTTCGGTTCCATTCCCAAATAGCACTGTCACTGCTGGCTTCTTGACTCAAAGTAGAGTTTGGGTGGAAAAACAACTCTCTGTCAAATTACCATGAGAAGTCCCATGGGAGAAAGCAGGAGCACAAGAGGGATGTGCCCTGTTTCCCTTTAAGCTATTTTGCTTTGATGTTTTCTTCTGCTCCGTTAGCATGGATAAATACTGAAATCTGGTAGGTGACTGTGGCAAAAGGTGACTTGGGGAAGGTCCGTGGGATGTTCCATCACCAAGTCCTGGTCCCTCAAGAGCAGCAGCTGTGCCCTGCCCTGGCTTCAGCGCCCGCCTCTGGCTTGTGAACACGTGCCTGAACTTGCTCTCCTCTCCGGGGAGCATTTCTTTCTTGGTGAAGATCTCCTTAGGCTTTGAAGATTCATCTAGGCTTTTTGTGGCCTCTTTCACAAGAGGGTGAGAAGTTACTTTTTGATTTAATTTTAGACTGGCTGTCATTCCCAAGCAAGCTAGAAGAAGTGTGGTTTTGACCTTGCTCGCAGGGAAACTTGGAGGAACCTGATTTCCCAGTACATTGAGGGAACTGTTACCTCAGGTCTAGAATTTTGTGCTTCAGCATCAAAGCACTTTGCAAACCTTTCTTATACCCTGTCTCCCTACGTGGCATGGGGTTATCCCCAGGGCACGGGAGGAGGTGCTGTCAGGGCAAGGTGTAGAGGGTAAGAGGTCCTGACTCTGTGTCCTGCAGCCAAACCACACCTTCCCTCCCCTCTTTCACCAGTCACTTCAATTAAAATTCCACCGTCAGGGCTGAAGTGAGGGCAGGCAGGAGCAGACTTGTTTTCAGGAGGGAGAGGGAGCACTACATTTTCTGCTGGAATGGGCCTTTTCCCAGAGCGGGTTCAGGAAATGTCCCTTCCCCGCTGGTGAGGTGCAGTCACAGGTAGAAATTGCAAAAATAATCTGTTTCAGTTCCCAG
Organism: Nesoenas mayeri; assembly: GCF_963082525.1. NCBI lineage: Eukaryota > Metazoa > Chordata > Aves > Columbiformes > Columbidae > Nesoenas > Nesoenas mayeri. The sequence continues at coordinate 10,212,464 of NC_137563.1, read as the reverse complement.
AGGGCATCACCGAATTAATGAATAGGAGCCCTGCAGAGACAAACCTGTGGTTCTCCATCAGCCTTTATGAACCAGAGCACTCATTGAAGATGATTTCTTAATAAAGCTGGGGGGAGCTAAGGGTGCAGAGGTGCAAGTGAGACTCTTTGCTGGCAAATGGGGAAAAAAACGTCCTGAGGGTGGAAGGTGATGAAAGTAAGAAAGCTGGGCTGAAACCCGAGGGGGTCTTCTTAGTGTGATGGACTCCAAGTAATTTCAAATATTCTAAACAGAGGTCCCGTGAGTAGAGATATGAAGGAACCAAATTCCTTTGGCATTTGCAATATCAGGCTGGCTAAAGTAACTGCTCTTGTGCAACGCTTTGCTGAGCAGTTACAGAGCAGATGTTGCTCCTTTTGTAACTGCTACTCAAAGTGAACCAGTTTCTCGCCATGAGGGAGAGTCTGGCTGCACGTGTAAATTGGGCTGCTCACACTTGCAGAGGGTCAGCACAGTGATAAAAGCTGAGGTTGGAAGTGCCGAGAGTGGAGGAGAAGCAGTTGCTGAAGAAACTGTCTCCTTAAGGAGTGTGAGGACAATGTGAACCTTAAATGTGCTTAACCTTAGTTGCAAGGAGTTTCTCTAGTGGGAGTATGAGAGCTGGGCACACAGTGAAGGAAGGTAGAGAAGAACTGGGATATGCTATCAGAAAGGAAATTGGTCTAAAATAAGTGCAAGTAAACAGTAAAACATTACAAGGTGCAAGCTAAGGAACAACCTGCTTTTTCCCCTGGCTCTTGCTGTGACACAGCTTTAATCATTAAAACCGGAAATCATATCTGATGGGCTACAATAATCTTATTTTTTTCTAGACGTAGAACTCCCCTCTGTCTGTCTCCCCTAGGCAAGGAGGAATACCTGCCAAGAAAGCAATGCACTCTGAGCCTCAGCTGCTTTGGCATGCCAGCAAAACCATCCTGCGCTAAAGTGACAAGTGTGGTGCTGATGGGACACGTTCTGGCATGGCATCCGAGTTACATCTGAGTCGGAGCACTCATGCGCCTGACTGGTAGCCAACATAAAAAAACCACTGAGCAGCCTGCATTGTAGCTGGTGCAATTTCATGCCTAGTTACCATGCAAAACAGGCAACTCTTCATCCAAAAACGAGGTTTGAAAGTGACTTCTTAGGGTGTGTTTTCTTCCTGTCCAAGCAGAGAGTGTGCAGTGAAGAACAGTGGCTTGGATTTTGTTTTCTTTGGTAGCCAGCATAACGTCACTGGTTGTCTTTGTATCTGCCTCTCTTTGTGTGGTGAGACAGAAAAGCCACGTCCAGTTTGGGGTTGTTGCCAGTTTTGTCTATATAATGATTATATGCAGAAAAAAAGGAGCTGCAGTGGTTCCTGTGGTGCCTTGATGGTAAATAATAATAAAATATGGCTATCTCTTAATATTCTGGTTAGACTCCCCCGATTGCCACACACTGTATTGGAAAGCACCCCTTTTCATGTAACTGTGCATGCTCATGCGCTCTGCGGTTAGCTAAAGTAAATGTTCACGTCCTTGCATGTGCTGGAATATAACAGAATCACTGTAAAATATTCCAGGCCCTGTTCCTGAGCACTGTCACTTGGATGATGCTATTGTGTTGGGGTTTTTTTTCTCTTTTTAAATCTTTAAGTGTTCTGTGGAGTTGCTGCAGGCCTTTCTATATCAGCCTTTGGGAATAAAACCGCAGTTATAACTTTGAAACTTGGAAATATCCGTACAGACTCAGTCTTGCATCTCACACCAGACAATAATGAGCACAGAAAGCTAAACGGAGCCCATTGATATGTTGATGATCAGTACTTTTTTCTTTCTGATTAACATTCAACCTGTGTCTTCTATAACATTTCAAACAAACCATGGGATTGTCCGTTCTTCTTAGATTCAGTTGCCTGGTGGATTTGAGCCCATCCTGCCTGAGGAGTTGCTGGCACCGGATCCTGTTAGGGCAGTATCCGTGTTGGCCCATGGTGCTGTGGTTATATGTACAATTCAATTTGGGTTTTTTGTCATTCCCCGAGAGCGGTCCTGGGCTGAAGGTGACAGACTGACGGCGTGGAGTGCGTTCCTTGTGTGTTTGACCCGCTGCGACATGGAGTCTGTAATCCCATACGGGTTGCTGCGTCCCTGCTGGGAGCCTGCGTGTTGTGCAGAAAGAGCAGAGGGCTGCACGCTGCAGCCTTTGCTTTGGAAAGCTCACTTGCCAAGAGATTTAAGAGAGGTACAGCAAGCGCCAGAACACCACAAGAATAGGTGCAGACATTTTAAATGATGTTTTAAGTTAAACCGAATTCAATTTAGACAACCAGCTTGGTAGAGAGAGAACTTCTCATCTTCAGGAGAGCTTCCTGGCTGCCCTTTTGGTTAAGCTGGCTGCTCTGGGTCCCCCTTAGCTCTCATCTGCCCCTTGTCACCTCCCCTGTGTGCTGCTGTGACCACCTTGGTTCTCCCATGGGATCAAGGGTGGATCCCGTGTGGGAGCCCTGCTGGGGTGAGCCTGGGCTCACTGGAAACACCAGCCACAAAAGGAGGTGGGCCAGCCCTTTGGGGTTGAGGATAAGCCATCCTGTGGCTTCTGGTTGTAAGATGTCTGAACAAGGCAGGTAGCATTGGGAAGGTTGAAACCTTTGCTCTAAGTTGCAAGCTTTTGGCAGTTGTCCTTTGGTCTTCGAGAATGGGGACTCAAATGTACTGGTTGACCAGGCTGGGATGGCAAACCTCCCAGGTATGGGGTACAGCAGATGTCATACTGGCCTCCCCGAAAGGGTGAAAGGGAAGATATGTGTTGGTGGCCAAGCACACCTTCTTGTCTCCTGGCACTTTGGTTGAAGGTCAAGGCTGAGTGGTCTGCTATTTGTGCAGCCCGGGAAACTCATTGCCATGTAATTAATGTCAGTGGAAGCAGGAAATTCGTAGGATTGGAAGGTGAGTTAGAACATAAGGATGTACAGAGAGCACAGGGGCACGCTCGTCTGTGGATTGTACATTTCAAACCAGAACTGCCACTGCTCAGGGCTTCATCTGGTAGGTAAATCCCTGCTTGCCCAAACCAGAGCAAATTTAACAAAATAATAGTTTGGAGAGGTGGTAGACCACTCTCTTTGTTTCTCTCCTGTTTGTGGGAAAGTACTGGAATGATCAGGGATTTGCACTTGTGATAGATGATTGATATAGAGATGATATAGAGATATAGATTTACAACCCTGCTTCTTGAAGGGAGAAGGTGTACCACAGTCGGTGGTGGGGAGGTGCTCTCCCAGTGGTTCTCCTACAAGTTCTCCCTGGGAGCTCTGAGGAACAGGAGCCATCAGGAGCAGGGGGAAATGATGGGGCTGAGGGGTGGAATAACCTAAGAGGCTGATCCAGGCTTTATTTCTCTCTCTGCAATAAAATGACCTTCCTGGCTTGATTGACTTAGGTTCCCTGCAAATCTCATCCACTCGGCAAGCTGCTGAAGGAAACTGCTGGCAGTGTCTCTGGGTAACAGTAATAAAACCCCAAGTGATTATAATGTTATTTTGTTTATAACTGAATGAAATACGTAGGATAGACTGCAAGAGAGCAGGTGTTTGAAAGGGCAGGCAGGCAGCTCTCTGTTATGTGAGGAATAGCACTTTTCTTTTTAAAAAGGACAAAAAAAAAGATTTTTTGTGACCTTTTTTCTTTTTTTTTTCTTTTTTTTTCTTTTTTTTTTTTTAATAAAGAAAAATTTCTAGGAAATGCAAGACGAAGTGGTCTTTGTTTGGACTGTCCGCATAATCCCCTCACAAGCAAACACTTTATCATGCCGGTTAGGCTGCGATGGGTGATGTATTACAGTAGCAGGCTTGTTACTCCATGTAACTGCTGCTGCCTTTATAGCTGGAGAAAACCAGGCATTGAGCTTGCTTGAAGCAGTTCAGTGCTAAATTTGCTCTTAAAGTCCTTCTGGGGGAAATCCTGTGACAGAAGGCTTTTAGGTTTATTAACTGGTCTAATTTTATCTATCTAGTGAAAGAAGTCTTGAATAATTTCAAAAGAAAAGAATTGGGTCCAGGTACATTTATATTTAATGAGATAAAGTTATTGCGAAAGAGAAGATTGTAGCTATTCAGAAATGTCTTAGAAATGCTTTTTGCAGTTATAAAATGGAGTAAAGATTTTATATATATATATATATATATATTTAATACTTTTTTTTCCTCCTCTTCCATTTTCTTTCCTTGTCCCCTGCAGCAGAACCTTGCTGACATGTCTGGACAATGAATGTTCTTTTGTAGGGATGAAAACACAGTCTCGGAGGTTAAACTTTGTCTGTAAGGTGTTTGTACTCAGATAAGGCTCTTTTATATATGACATTTCAAGCATTATAGCAACTAGCTTGTAAGGAAAGCGTTTAAGGAAGACTTAACTTGACATAGACAAGGCTGTACTTAGCTTGAGCTTCCTTTTTAAAATGTCATTGTCACCTAACAAAGCCTTTAATGCCTTCCCTGGTATCTATGAGCTTGGTGGGTGCAACAAGGCAATTCTTGCTGTTGTGAGTTTGGGAACTGCCTGTCATGTGTGTGATAAAGCTGCATCTTTATTACCCTTCCAGCTATGCATCGAGCCCCTTTGCTAAGCCAAGGCCTCCAGTTTGTAACTCACTGAAGAAGCCTCTCAGTTGAGGAGAGCTTCATCTGAGCATTTCTCAGCACATCTCTCCCAGGACAAGCTTATTCATATTGTATTTTAAAAAAACCTCCTTTTATCCATTCAGGACCAGCACCCTTAGGACTTAACCGGCAGTGCGCAGAGTAGCCTAGTGCAGTGGTGCTCCCATTAACATGGCTTGAGTTGCTCCTCTCTATGCATTTAGTTGCATTTTTTTTCCTATTTTTTTTCTCGCTCTTTTACAGACAGGTTTTGGCCACTGCTTTGAAAATTGTTCAAATTTCCATCTTAGGCTAACCACTGAAGTTGTCTTGCTTTTAATACTATTCAGGATGTGTCTTTTTGAAATCTTTTTTTCCTTCAGTCAAGTCTACAAAGAATACTCTGTTTTATGTGCTTTATATGTATGATTTCTTCTTAAAGGACGACTCATTTCCTCTACTTTAGAGGTATTTTCTTAAATCTGTCACTTCCTGTCTCTTTCTTGGCTGTCTGATTTGCCAGTTTTTACTTTTTTTTTTTGGTAACTGTTCTGCTCATTAACTTCTCAAATCCTTTGGGAATTGCGTTTTGCCCAGGCGAGGTGAAACTCAGTTTTTATTCTCTGGCAAGAAATATTTGACGATTAATTTAATTGCTAAATTGGCTTCTGAGCAGAAGCAGGCTTGGAAAACTGAAGGGAAATTAATCATGCCCGGTTAACAGAAGGGACTTGAGAACGTGGAGGCTGCACTAAAGACGTCACTGAAAACCGAGGTGCACAGTAGCTAACAGGCTTTTAGTATTTTATCATACTTAAGACCTTTTTTGATTTCTTTCTGGCTTTCACTGCTTTTTGCCTGCTTGAGGAACAGACCGTTCCCTCCCAAGAAGAGAGCGAAGTCTTCTCATCTCCAGAGAGCACTAACTGGCTCTGAGCCTGCGGGTGTTTGAATGAACACCTGAAAATTCACGTACCAGCACAAAATACATGCACAGGGACATCAGTGACCGGGGGCATTTGGGTTCTTATGCTGCTTTTCACAAACTAAAAATGTGGTCCACAACCTCTCTATGGGTTTGGAGAGTTAAGACTTATTCCAAGAGCTGGTACTTGAAGGAGCAGGAGGAAAAGCTCTGATCCACTTCTTGTGGCCCCAGTGCTCATGTGGCTCTTGTGGCCCCTTTGTCCTTCATCTGTTCTGCAGCAAAAAGGCTGGTTTTGCACTCTGGTTCCTTGTGCGCAAACAGCTTCGTACTTGTAAATGTTTCTCTTGAACTTCCTACAGACATGTCTCAATCAGTTTGGATTGAGCTGTCTTTAATGTGTACACAATAGGAAATTAATTCTGGTATAATAAAGAGCTCAGTTCAAAACAGCAAGCACTGTATCAGATAACATTTCAGATTTTTTCTTTTTTAAAGAAATATACTGAAGGTGAAATACAAATGAGTTACAAGAGCTACTTCTAAATAAGACCTGGCATAAGGTTGAATTTTCCTCTGATGTAAATGAGTGTAACATGATCGGGTAGCAAGGTTATGCTGATTTACATCAGCTAAAGATTAGGCTTAGAAATCTTGTATGGGACTACATTCAAGTATTACAATAAAATAATGAAGTCTAAAGGATGTTGTTGTTCAGCAAAATATTTTATTAAAATAAATTGAATCCCCTTTGCAAAAGTTTCTGCCTGCAAGACTACACGTCTTAGAGTGAACTCAAGTTTGTGGAACTCCAAAGACATTATTACAATTTCTGTAATTACCCAAAATAACTGTTCTGTACAGAAGACTAGCAGGACATTAAAGCCCTGTGTCTTGGGCCTTTGCAGGACTAGGCTCCAGTAATGACTCTTCCATTATCTAGCTGGGAATCTCCCTTTGAGATGCATAAAGCCCTTTATAAATAAGAAGGCTGGGGTGTCAAACTGTAAAATGTCTGATTTTTATTAACCATGTAAGATCTCCTGCTGGAGATGTCAATAATGTCTTGCATATACTGTGATTTGGGAAGAAATGGGAACTTAGGGAGAAAATTTTATGTTTGTAAAGGTAGGGGAAGCGATTTTGTTGTGGGTTGTTGCCTGTTTTGCCTGCTGTGTCCACTGGCAGGAGGAGAGATTAGCACTGTCGTGGCAGTATTAGGATATTAGATTTGATGTTTGGAGGCTAAATTAGGTGGAGAAAATAAATGAGAAATTACGAATGTGAAAAATGTTCTCAGATAAAACCACTGAAGTTACTCCATACATTAATAAATGACATTTCTTACAAACTGCACAGATAACCTTTAAGTCTGCAAGATTACTGTAACTTGAAAAAATACTTTTCTGCACCCCCTGGATAAATACTTTGGGTTTTTCTGCATTGTTTGCCATGTGTTAATTCAGACATGCAAATAATGACCGAAGAACCTTATTTCTCTAGTGCGGGAAGTATTTTCTGAACAACAGGCAACCCTGATTGGTATCGGTGCTGTATTGAACATGGCCCTATCCTTTGAAAATCCTTTTTTGGTGGTTAAACTGGCTCCAACCACAAATCTTCTACTCAATTTTAATTATTTTTGCGTGTTTTTCAGTAAATGTTGATAGTCTGAGAACTGCGGTCTATTGATCATTTTTCCATTATTTATGTAGCAATTGAGCAACCCCAATATAAATTGAATTGGTTTTGAGCATTGTTGGTTTTGAAGTGTATCAGGTGTTGTAAGGCAGGTGTAAATGAAAACACAGCTGTGGTTCATGGGGTCATTCTGTACAACTGACCGGTTTGATACTTGCACAATTAAGGAAATTAACAGGTATCTTGTGCGCATTGACAAGTAAATTGAGATCTAAAATGCCAGAGTTGTAAACATGCATTAATTCTATGCACAAATTTCTGAAATGCCATCGTGCTGAAGCATTGGGCGTCTGGTATGGGCTTTGACGTACAGATGGGGAAAAGTAACAGGAAAAAATAATCTTGCAGTAAAACTGAAACTTCCTAAATGGAGTGAGGCAGGGTGTTTTTGTAATAGGAAAGAGTAATGAGATTTGAGATGATGTCTGTAATCTTTACCTCTTCTCTCCCCTAAAATCTCAAGGGAGAACTCAAAGCTTTCTCCTTGCTAGTCCTGTAAGGGCTGTGTTCCAGACATTTCTGTGCATATAAACCACTTTTTCAGTGACTTTTTCATTAATCACTTGCAAAATCTGCTTTTTCAGTTCACATTATAACTACATAGTGTCTTGTTTTAGGATCAGAGAAGAGAACCTTATTTATGCTGTTAACTGGTCCCTTCACATCTAGATTATTGCTTTACAAATATTTGTAAATATTTTAGCAGATCCTACCTTGGCTCCATTCAGACTAATGACATTACTCTTTCCTTTGTCCATCTGTCCCATGTGCTTGGGCACTTTCTTGCTGTGTTGGCTTTTTCCCTAACTCCTCTAGTTTTGCAGCCAGTTTTCTGGTAGGAACATCTACAGAAGGTGCAGTATGGGAGTAAATGTACAATTTCAGCTCCCCAGCCCTGAACATGGGGATACCATTAATATAACTCAAAGCAATAATGTTTTGCTGTGCTGGTGATTAAATTGCTTTCGAGATCACACTGTAAGATGTAAAAAAACCTACAGCTCCTCTTTTGCAGGAAGGTCTGTCAGGGGCTATTAAATATCATGGTCCAAACGCAATCTCCAGCTCAGGGAAGCTTTTGCTGTCTGCTGCAAACTGGAAAGCTGGATGAGGGCAAGGACCATCCTGGATCTGCCCGGCCGCTTGGACGCTTCCCGGGGGATTCACAGCTGCCCGCTGTCAGACAAGATGCTCCCCAGGTGGGCCCTTATTCAGGCGCAGCGTGGCTGCTATATGTCTATGTTCTTAAGTTCTTTTCTGGTGCCGCCCCTTGTCTTGCTGAATTGTCCGAATTGTTTGCCAGCTGGCCTGTGAACTCTGGATGCGTGTCATCTGGTTTCACTGCGTCAACAGGATAAAACGAGATGAAATACATTAACTGTTCCTCTGACCCTTTTTTTCCAGCATCGTGAGCTTCTCTTTTTCATGAGATACGTGAGCGAAGGCTTTTACCGGCTCGGTGTCACCTTTTGGTTTCTTCCCTTGTCTCCCTCCAGAGCCTTCATCCCCGGATGGGTTTGTGTCACTGCTGCTGGTCGTGATGCTGGTGTCTTAAAGAGCGTTACTCTTCCAAAATTGTATCGCTGTTCTGTATCCTGAGATCATCTTCTCCCGTGTACACGTTTCTCTACAGATTTGAATTTCTGGTGCTTTTCAATCTTTCCCTGCAACCAGGTGACTTGTGAGCCGTTTTCCTTTTGGTTCTAGTGCATTTGCAGTGTTTCATCTCCATCCTTTGCACTAAGTGGCGTTCCATTTATTTCAACCCATTTTCCTCCTCTTATTGCTGCCTGGAGGATCTTGTGAGCTCATTTAACAGCCTTCAACCTCTACTCTCTACCTGTTAATATTTTCCTTTGGATTCCTACCACCCTCTGGAGCATTGCCTCTTACTGATTGAGAGCTAATGCTAAGTAGGGCAAACATTGTAAAGGGCAGCTTTTCCATGAAGAGCCTCTTTAATTGCTGGTGAGAGAGGGTTATATCTGCAGCGTTTCCCTTTGCTTAATGCAGATTCAGGTATTGCCCTTCCTGCTGGTATGTGAAAATACTTTAATAAAAGTTAGTGCTTTGTATTTTAAGGTCATTATTAATGAAGCTTCACGGTATAGGATTATTTTTCATATTAGGAAAAGAAAGGGGCATCCAAATGTCTGTATTCCAGTAATACCAATCTTAAGCTTATGAAAGTGCTTCTGAGATGTTGGCGATTGTGTCTTTTGTTTACTCAGAGAGAAAAGACTACTTGCAGACTACAGACCAAAGGGACCCTTCTGTATTAGGAAATACGAAGAAATGCCAGGTCAGTGGCATCAGTTCTCACCTGCTCACTGAACTTTGGTTGGTTTTGCAAACAGTATTCTGCATGGTACCAAATGGTTGGAGTGTGTGCTATCTCCTGGTTTTCACCAACAGATCTTGCACTTTCCTCCTCCTCCTGTATCCTGGGAACATGAAGTACGCAGTGGGAAAATTCCTTGACCAGGCTGCAGTGCTAAATCTTGTCAGTTGAACTTTGAATTTATGAATGGGTCTGGGTTGCTTTTAATCAGAGCACCTTGCCTTATTTCTCTCCAGTTCCCTCTCCTTAAATCTGCCCTGTCCTTTACAGCACTCCAAAGGGCACTGCAGCAGAGAGGGAACATCTGAACAATGCAACGCGAAGCCAAGAGCTTTTTAAATTTAATTGAGTTAATTTCCTTTCTTAAAGAAATTTGGCCCAGGGCTAGATGCGTGCAGGTGAGAAAGATGGAAAGGCACATGTGCTTTTTCTATGGGTGTTTAATGGTTTAAGAACAGTGCCTAGGTTCATTTTTCTGGTGATCAGTAATAGTGATGAATTCAGGAGTTTTTGTCAGATTTGTGTTTCTTCTTCCTCCTGTAGGAAACCTTTCCATGTTTTGAATAGTCGCATGACTGGTTAAACTGCACTTAACCCATAGTGCTGGTTTTTGACCCCTGTGGTTAGTCGGAAAACCCTGGCTTGTGGGGCAAGGTGGGTGTGGAAGGCTGCTTGGCCCTGCCAGGGAAGAGCCGTCTTCTCCTTCCCGTCACCCCTTGGAAGCCCTCTTGTCTACAAACTGAGTATTTAGTTTTAAACTAACAGCTTAAATTGAGTTAGGCTTTCGACAAAGTCAAAGACTTTTGTGATTTGAGCACTCCTGTGGTAGTTAATTTTTCAAGAATTTTGAAGACACTTAGATGTCCCTTCTTTCAGAAGGTAAGGTGTGTGTCTTTTTGCAGTCTTTTTTTACCTCTGGTATCAGTCAAATCATCTTTTCTTGGCTTTAAAGCTGTAGGCATTTCTGAGGAAGACAAGCCGGTGTTCGATCCAGCTGTGCACTGCTCGTTCTGTTTGTGTTGTGGGTTTTTTTCTGTTTCTCGCGTGGAATAAGGGGAGGATTTGGTAGATCATCATATCTGTTAAATTGGTGTCATGGAAGTGAATATTGAAGTTGAAGGCTTCTTTTGGTTGAAAAACAGTTATGAAAAGTCAACAGCTTAGGAGATGTTTCCTAAAAATTTGTTGTTAACAATGATTTTTGTAGTTGGAACGTATTTCTATAGTATTGACTTGATAATACTGTCCTTTTTCCTTGTCTTGCAACCCTTAAAATAAATAGTATTACTTTGCCTTATGGAAAGGTAAATAGCAAAAAAATCCCCCAAATTTTACTAATGCATACAATCCCATAGACTTTTCCAAATGCTGGAGTTTTAAAGACAGAATGTAGTTACTTGTTGTCCTTAATCCTTTTTTTCCATTCGGGATTATAGCTCCTGGAACAGAATCAGACGTGAAACAGGGATTTTTGCAGCAGTGTTTTTCCTTTTCTGTATCTTAAGTACAAAGATAAGCATGTTTATGCTTGAACATGATGACACTATGGAAAGTAATTGTTGATCTGATGAGCTCTATTGAGACAGAGCTCACCTTCCTGTGCTTTATGGGTGTTCATCTGCCCGGGGCAGCGACGGCTGCGCTGCTAAACCTTCAACCTCATTTCCATGCTGCAGCTACTCAGAGGATCGAACAAGTCTGGACAGCAGACAAAAGGCAGGGCTGCAACAGCCCCTTCTGCACAGCAGCCTCGGACAAGTTTGTGTGTTTGAGGAAGCTGGAACTGAAAAAGGCTGAGCAGAAGAGACTCCTCAATATCTTTAGGAAGACACATATGCTTTTTTCTTTTTAATGTTGCTTGATTATTATGTTGTTGTGTTGGCTGATTTTTTTTTTCCCAGGAAAAAATTGATTCTTATTTTCACCTCTTTTTCTTTTAATCCAGGCATTCAGGAAACCTGAAATTGAAATTGGCTTGTATTGATGGCTAGATAGAGCTGAGAAGCAGACAACTGGAATTTCTCTCTCAGAAAGCAAGTATTCAGTTAAATCAGTAAATCCCCCTATGACAGTTTAATCCTAAAGTAGAGCACAAAGTCTCATGCAATGAAACGAATGTCCATCATATTAGGGAGGACTCTTACCAGCCTCATTTAACTGCTGGAAATAAAGACATGCTAACATGCTGCTCGTTCCATAAATATTTCCCAGTTGTAAGCCATAATGGGCAAATAAATTACCTTTCCCCACAGCTGTGATTAAAAATGGTAGGATTGCTACACCATCAGTTACAAAACTCTCTAAGAATGTGCACCCAGCTGAAGTGGTGCCTTTCCTCTGTCCTTAATTTTTGCCACAGCTGAAATGCAAAGCTTGGGGCAATAATGTGTGATATTCTGTCTCTGTAGGGTCAAGCTTAGGAAAATCATGTGTTCTTTACTCAGACTCCATGTTTGCAAACAGCAGCGTTCAGTCTGCAAGGCCACCACATTAAAGGATAAAGTACACTGGAAGGATCTGCATTTCCTTGATTAGATTTCATCTGCTTATTATCAGTCTGTAGCCCCTCTCTGTTCGTCTGTCCTTTCCAGATGTACGTGTGTGGTTCACAGACACTGCTGCCCAGTGATGCTGAGCTGTTAGCTTTTACCGGTGCTCTCAGCTCTGCCTGGACTTGCCTGCTGTGTGTCACCTTAATTCTGCTTTGTTAATTTTGGAGGTCAGAGAGAGGTTGGGTATTTTATTGGGGTTTTTTGTGTGTTTATTTTATCCTTTTTTTTTTTTTAATATATATATATATTGTTGCCAAGCCTGGTGGCTTCTCATCTGCGGTAAGAGAGCACCTTCGGCCATCCCAAGACTATAAATTATAAACAGAATTTTCTCTAACTTGCAGATAGTGAGCAAATCTTTCTTGGGGTAGCACTGGAGGTGGTTATAGAGCCGAGGCTGGTTGTGCGATGAGTGTGAAGTTCGCACAGCTGTCTGGCAGAGCTGTCTGCTTCCTGCAAATCCTTGTTGTACAGTTGGCTCGGAGTCCGTGGTAATAAAGTATCTTTTGACATGTTCTTTTTCTTTCTTCTTTTCCTTTTTAAAAATTATTTATTTCACCCTTTTCTTGACTCCAGCACGTGTTCTCAGGTCTTGCCAAATGTCAATAAAACAGGCCTTTTCTGACAGTGGGCATTTCTGATTGCTCCCCAGATCTGCTCTCTCATGGGTTAGAGATGGCTCTGCCGGATCTGAAATACCGCTTATACAGTCTTTAATCTGGTTTACTAGATGCATGGGAGAGCAGTTTCTTATACCTGTCCAGTTTCCATTTCCAACTTCCATTCTATGGAATGGACTTTTTCCCAAAAGTCATACAGGAATTTTACAGCAAAACCTTGTCTAGAACCTGTTTTGGACAGTGGACCTTATCTTCTCATTTTCCTCTTTGTAAAGGCTTGTTCATAAAATGCTGGAGATGCTTATTTAAATTAATTCCAGAAGTTCTACATGCTGCAGAAATTTCAGATTATTCCAGACACTTATCAGGAAAAAAGTTTGGAAATAGAAATGTATGTAATTGGATACGTGTGCAGAGATCCCTGCAGGGTGTGTGTTTCAAAGACTCTTTGCTCTGCTGTTAATAACAGCCCAGAAGACCTCAGGCATCTATTTAAGGCTTTCTTACAAAGGGGTACAGAAAAAAAAAAAACATAAAATACTAAAATAAAAATTTACCTCTGTCATTTAAGGTACTAGATTAGCCTGTAGGTCCTCATATTTGGATCTGGTTTTGGTTCATATTTTTTAAGAGAGGAGTGAGAGAAGCTGGTGTTCAAAATATCTGAGTTTCTTTTATTCGTGGTTGTCCTCCAAGCATTTAAGGGTGGTCAGCTGTACTGCACACTGGCTGTACCTGGCACGGTTTTCCACCGCCCAGGTCCTTCTGCAGGGTGCAAGTGAATATTCTGGTTAAGGACGTCAGAGATGTTTCCTAGAGTCACGTCTGCTGCAGCCTTGATTTCTGGCAATGACCGGCGTGCTGCGGTCCTCGCTGGTTTGTGTGGCATGCGGTCAGGCTGGGTGCCCGACCGCCCCGTCACGCTGGGCAGCCTCTGCGTCCCGCCTTGGAAGCAGAAGCGGCTGCTTGGCAGGAAGATCAGACTCTTTTCTGAGAACAGCACGGGTGTGAGACCAGACACAAGGATGGGCACGGCTCTGGGTTTCCTTCTCCATCCCTCAGTTGTAGCTTGCTGTGGTCTCTGCTTCTTCATCTGAGAAGTTGCAGAAGCCACTTGTCACAGTGCTGATGTTGTTTTCTTGCTGCTTGAGCTATCTAACCATGCCTAATTGTTGGAGAGGATCTCCTGGCAGTATGATCATTTGCTTTCTTTGCATAAGGTGACCAAATTCCAGGAGTAATTGGCCAGGATGGTGTATCTGTGTTCCTGCTAGTAGAGCACATCTTTGGTGGTGGTGGCCATAATGTGAAACCCTCCCAGGACATATCATAGAATCATTTCAGTTGGAAGAGACCCTCAGGATCATCGAGTCCAAACATAACCTAACTCTAGCACTAAACCGTGTCTCTAAGAACCTCATCTAAATGCCTTTAAACACTTCCAGGAATGGTGACTCCACCACTGCTCTGGGCAGCCTGTTCCAATATCTGACAACCCTTTCCATGAAGAATTTTTTCCTGATATCCAATCTAAACCTCCACTGCTGCAATTTGAGGCCATTTCCTTTTGTCCTGTCACTTGTTATTGGGAGAAGAGACCAACACCCTCCATGCTACAGCCCCCTTTCAGGCAGTTGTACACAGTGATAATGTCTCCCCTCAGCTCCTGTTCTCAAGGCTGAACAGCCCCAGCTCCCTCAACCGCTCCTCATCAGATTTGTGCTCCAGGACCCTCACTGGCTTCAAACCACTACAAGTGACCTTTGAAGATACGTGTGAGCTTCTTGTATCTAGCAAAATCCTTAGTACAGCTCCTAAAACAGTCCTTGGTGGTGATTAGATTACAGCAATTCAAGTGTCCCCAGCAATAAGGCAACAATCGCCTTTAAAAGGCCGTGCAATGCCTACAGAAAGCCAGGTGAGACCCGCGCTGCCTCAAGCTCCCCTCATGGTCCTGCAGCATTTCCTACAGGAAGAACATGCGGTGGTGTGTGCTCTGCCCCGCTGCAGTCCCCAGGTGCAGCAGGGAAATTCCAGAGGTGTGTTACGCTGAGGTCGTGTTTCTCCCAACGCAACTCCAAAATGAATTTTTGTGCATTCCCTCTTTCATCCTCTTTGGGGGTAGCAGCATGTTCCAGTACGTCATGCGTGTGGTGACAAGTTTTGTAAGCGCTGCCTCCCTCAACCCAGCCAAGCTACAAGGCAACAATAAAAGGGCTCATTGTGTTGTAGGACAAGGAAGCAAAGGTTGGTGAGAGATGACATTATTAATAACACTTCCCATATGTGGATTTAAGTTTTCTCATTGTATAAAAAAAGGATTTACAAACCTTTTGGTGTATTCAAATACACAGTCCAAAGGTGTATTCATCATTTAACAAAGTGATGTTGAAGCCTTGACAGTTTAAGGATACGAATGAAGTGAGGTTTAGAGGAGGAGCCAAGTTTTCCAATTTTTTTTACATTATTTAGTCTGAGCAGAAAGGCTTTCAGGCCAACAGCCCTTCTTCAGACTGGAAAAGAGGACTTAGATGCCGAAAGCTTGTCAGTCTCTTTGCCCTCTGAGCCCCTGGGCTTCTTGTTTGTATCTGTTGGTCCAGTAAAAGGCATTACATCTCCTGAAAAATGCTTCCTCACTGAATGTTAAAACACTCCGGTTTGGATTTGTCAAAACTGTCTAGGCGAATTAGGCAGGTTTCCATAACACATCTGAACAGCCTTTAAATCATGAAGATGGATTTGGAAATGCTATCCAACTTTATTTAAGTGGGTGGTGAAGTAGTATGGACAATACAGAGGCCTTTAAAGTTTCAGTTATTGAAAACTTTCGTTTTGAAGTCTCGGTAGAGTCTATTTCAATGCTAGTCCTGCAGCAGATGTTTGCTTTGCCTTTGTCCCTTTTCATGCAGCTGGGCTTTTCAGTTACTGGAGCTTCTGCTGCATCATCATCTAGTGTTACTTGCAGCTCTTGTTACACTTTTCTGCAGAAATCTTTGCTTTATTTAGTGCCGTTATCCACCAAACTCCCCAAACTCTTCATTTTCCACTAGTTAGCTGCACGTTCCTGTCTTTTGGAAGCACTGAAACGTGGTCTTATCCAGTGGCTCCTAATGTAACATAGCACCAGTTCCTTGCCTGCTTTACAAGGTGGTGTACTGTGATTAGCATTTGCTGCCAGCGGACTCAATAATCCCTCGGGAACAGATACATCAATAAAATATCTCCCAAAATACTGTGGGCATGTTGCAAGGGGTGTAACTCCAGCCCGCACCGGGCCTGGGGCTGCTCTGTCACCGGCAGGAGATGGGCTGTGCCAGCGTGTCCCCTCCTTCCAGTCGCATGGATACTGTGAAATGTCCAGGTTCTCAGCTATTAGGTTTTTAGTATTAGCTGAGAAATTGTATTCTTGACCACTGTTTCTCAAATACTTTCTGCAGGTGAGCCTTGAAGTGCTGCTTTAAGGATTGTGAAGCCATTAACATTCTCATAACAAATAGTGACCTTTAAAACAAAATGTATTTTGTCATATTCACAACGTGCAGGGAAGGAAGAATGTGGACAGGTTAGCGCAGCCCTGGGTTTGTTCTCTTCCATTAATGCGCTGCAGAATTAAACACCCTGTGAGGAGCTGGTTCTTGCTCTTGCTGCACTGCTTTTTTTACATTAACAAGTGATCTTTGTCGAAGTGACAGCATACCAGAATCTGCAGTTTATCAGACAGATCTTTTTTTAAACTATTTTTTTTAACCTGCTGAATGATGGCATGTATCAGCTGGATCTGACTACCTACAATTTCTAAAGATCTGTCTTTGAAGCGTGCAATGGTCTGCTTTTCAGTAGCACTACTGTCTTATTATATTGAATCTTTGGCAAGTCATTGACAGATCTAATTTTTTCCCTTACTGTGGGTAGTTGCAGCCTCACAATTAATAGCTCCTGTAGGGACATCTGTAGCGCAGGCTGGAGGGCGGTGTAAAAGCAGCAGCCTGAGTAGGAAGATGTGAAAAACAAACAGGCTGTGGCTGTTGTGTTTGTAGTGGGCAATTCCCAGAGTAAAACTGCTCCTGCTACCTGAGCTAAGGCATTTCAAGTCAGTCTGGCTGTAAATACCCCGAATTGTTCTGTGTGGCTCAGACCTGTATGGCAATGTCAGGGAAAAAATGCCACATGACTGCAGAGAGTTCCAATATAAAAGTTTGTGTATTTGAAGAAGCTGGGGCATCAGATTTTTCTCATGCTGTTTGCACAGGCCTCTGCTGTTTTCGAGCAGTAGGTTTGGCCTCAAAAATGCATTTGTTAGAATAGATTCTAATTGTACTTCTCTGTTATTCAGTTGATTTGTTCAGTCCACAGACCCTAACGAGCACACTTAAGGCTATCACGGGCACTTCTGTTGTTCAGCTTCCATGTCCCCTTGACTTCCAGTTCCACAGAAGTATCTCTGAGAAAAATAAAAAGGCAGTAGGCTGGATTCAATGGTGTGAGTACGTCTGACGGCAGAAATAACATTTCGAAAAGCGTGCTCCTTCCTCTTAGGCATCTGGGCAGAGTAGGGCGATTTTTTCATGGGAATGTGAGAGCAGGGTGCTTCTGACTGTGAGGTCTTTCCTGTGAAACCATCTTGGTGATGGGTTTTTTTTTGTTTGTGATGACAGAGAGCTTAGTTTTCAGTTTCAGAGCCTCTTGACCCAGAGGAATTTGGCCTCTTCCACCACCCGCGCTGGCCAGTCACAATCCCATCAGACTTGGAAGGGTCCTCAGGAGATGGGCAGGACTGTTGCTGCTCACTCCTCTGCTGCAGATGCAGATGCAGTTTCTCTTTCTGCGAGGATGGCTTTTTTCTATTTTTTGAGTCCCTGAACTTCTCAGGAAGACGTTACTGTAGGAGTTCAGTGGAAATGGCAAATTTAATGGTTTCTAAAACAAGCAAGCATCTTATTTCTTCACATCCTACCCTCTGTGGAGGTTTCCTGCTGGTACTGTTGATGACATTTATAGCTGTTGCTAACAGGGAAAGGGAAAAAAAAAAAAGAGGCTTGTTATTTTTGCTGTCACAGCAGTACTCAGGACATCAGTTTTAGGAAATTGGAACTGGAGAGCTCTCTTATTAGCTATTAGTCTTCCTGTTCTTTCCATGCATGCTCTCCCAAACTTCTTTGCAGTATTCTGTAACATGAGGTTTTGAAGCATTTGATTATTCACGTTGACTACAGTAACTGATATAAATGCACTTAGCTCTATAAGATCAAAAAATGCTATTTTTTCCCTTGAGCAAGCTGCTTTCACATCTCAAAGCCACCATGCAAACTCCAGAATCCAGGTTGCGTTTTCCCTGGCATCTTGAAAACAACATTCACCTTCTGTTGTGAATCGAAGGGAATAAGATGTTCTGCTCTCTGACCTGTTCTTTAATATCCAAATGGCTGCTCAAAGGATTTTTCCACTTCTGAGCTTTCGGTGAAGGGACTGGGATCTCTGTGCTCTTCCCTGACATGGGGAGCATTCCATATTTTTAAAGTAGTTTGAGAATGAATCTAGAAGCAGCTTTCTAACAGACTGGTAGAGACTGGAATCAATGTCCAATGTTTAGAAATGCAGTGTTAGGTGTACATTTTCTTTTAAAAGAAAAAATACAACACAAAAGGCTGAGGAGTATTGGCAGGGAAAAGGAGACTGATGATGGCAATTTCTGCGTAGAGTGGTGTTGAAATCTGTAAGTTCTCTTGAAATAATGGGTTTTAAAGGGAGACTTACTCTAGACCCCACCTTTCTGGTGGTGGCGCATCTCGCATGACCCGTATTTTCAACACACTTGCTATGCCATGGCACTTAAGTAGGATTTTGTTCCACTGAAAGTAGCACTCAGGTTCATGTAATTCCTCTCTTCGCTGCTTTTGGCTGCCTCTTGGTTTAGAAGCGAGTGCAGGGCAGTAGCTGAGCGAAGCCCCATGCGGTGCAGCTCTTTGTGCACGCACGTGGGGCCGCGTTTCGTCCTCCCTGCTGCAGAGGGAACAGTGGCCCTTTAAGCTCTGGCTTCTGCGCCTGTTTGAGGTTTACCCAACTTCATTTCAGAAGGTGCTTGTTCAGACTTGCTGTGAAGCAATGATCCGAAGGGGATGGCTGATATTTCTAATCTTTTCAAGATACAGTTTAAAATTTGGTCCGACACTTTC
The DNA here is from genome assembly GCF_963082525.1 of Nesoenas mayeri. Lineage (NCBI taxonomy): Eukaryota > Metazoa > Chordata > Aves > Columbiformes > Columbidae > Nesoenas > Nesoenas mayeri. Next base: position 10,193,510 of record NC_137563.1, on the reverse strand, counting down.
CTGCTTTTTTAGGACTTGGTGTGGTGCCAAACTTTGTCTTTACTCAGAAAAACCTGGCAGAATTTTGAGAACAACTCTTCACATCTTATTGCCTCATAATTTATATGGTTTAGTTAAGAGTGCTTTGTGTTGCCGGCTTTATTTCCAAAAAGCTGTAGAGAAGGGGGTGCTGTAGAGAAGGGGGTACAGTTCTGGAGACTCGTAAAAACCTAGGTAGGGCTTGCTACTCACTTGAGAAGATATCTAGGGAAAGAAAGTGGTTCTGGTTTTGAGCTCACCCTGTCATCGAGACAGCCCAGTTTCCTTAAGGGTGTCAGCCTTTCTTCATTGTTGTTGTTCTTTTTTTAAGTTACAATTAGTGCATTGAAGTGGCAAACTGCTAGCACTTTTCCTCCCATCATTTCTTCAAGAGCATTTGCTTCGGTCATGCTTTAAATACGAATATAGGATTAATTCCTATGGGAACACCATGAAAGTCTTTCTTAGTAATTATTACAGGTAACACTTCTGGTTTTGTCACTGCGCAGCTCCTGAACCCCTCCCTAATCTCCTTTGACTGAAACTGGAGGTTGCTACTGAAGACCCTACTAGGATGAAAAAGTAGGGGGAAGTAGTGACCCAGCTTTAAAATTTGCTTCTTGCCAGTTTTCAGCCCAAATCCTTCCAGCACGACAAAGGAAGAATGATCTATTTTGCTGTGCGGGCACAGAAGAATAAAATTCTGTGTTTAAGCTTTAAATGGATTTGCTGCCATCCACTTACAAGATGTTAAGGCTTTGACAGAGGAAGCTTTTATTGAAAAGGAGAGAGATGGTAGTTTGTTTGGCTTCCCTTCCCAATTAGGTTTTGTTAAAATTACTTGATTTCTCCTTTCCCCTTTTAATTTTGTTACGCATGCAGCTAGAAATCAAATAATGGGCACATGCAATTGAATTTCACCGCTGGGAGAACTGCTTCTGGATTTGTTGTGTTGGTCAGCGTGGTGCTGTGCACTCTGGGTGGAGGAGCTGAGCATCTCCTAAGTCATAGCAGCTTATGGCTTTAACTCTTTTGTGTCCGGAAACCAAGATAATCTCAGGGAAGAATTGCTGCTGTGCCATTCTCTAGATCTTCGGCACTTTGTAGCAGCGGCCAGCACAATATGTGTGTCCTACTTACTGCTGCGCAGAAGGACCTTGATTTTTAATCACAATAATATAATTTGTCTTGCTTGCCGAGATCAAGAGGTTGTAATCATCTTCTCAGGGAGAGAGAATGCAAATTTGAAGTGAGACAATTTTAAGATTGTTTGAGGGTTTTTTTAATACTCTGTCTTAAGCTTTGATTTGGCTGGTCCCATCTTTGTTACCTTGCTGTTTCATTTTAAGTCTGAACACAGTAATTGTTGTGCTAACGTCATTACATGTTGTTTTACGGTATTATTTCCTCCTGTACTCTTCCTTCAGTGATTCAACTTCCACTTAATTATATTGATTACAGCGTTAGGCTGATTTTCTGATCCATATCTGATCTGAGCTTTGTACTTTCCTCATACGAAGACAATGACCTTTCGGGTGTCTACACTGGTGGCCTTTTCAAACAACTCACTGCAATGGGTGAGGTTCTGGGCACACTTGGGGCTTTACCACGTGTGTTTGGTGAGTCAGCTATTTGCGTTTGGATTTTCTGGCTTTGTGAGTGCGAATAAAAACTAGGGGGATTCATAGACATGTGACAGGCCTGGAGAAAGGTCTGAGGACTGAAGCATCTGGTGAACAGGGAGAGGTGGAGAGAGCTGGGGCTGTTCAGCCCGGAGAGAGGATGCTTGGGGCTATCTCATCAACGTGCATAAACACCTGGTGGGTTGTTAAGGAAGGTGGAACCATCCTCTTCTTCTTGGTGCTGAGTGACTAGATGATGGACAATGGGCCCAAACTGGCATACAGGAAATTGCATTTAAACGGAAGATAAAACTTTGTTACTGCAGGGGTGGTCAGACATAGGAACCAGGTGTCCAGAGGGGCCTTGGAGTCTCCATTCTTGGAGACAGTCAACACCCAACTGCCAGCAGGGTCCTGAGCAACCTGCTTTAGTTGCCTTCCTTTGAGCAGGGTGGTGGGATTAGCTGATATTTAGAGGTCTCTCCCTGCCTCTTGCATTCTCTTACAGTTACTGAAGCTTCTTAAATATCGCTTGGACTAGAGTTTACCCGTTGGTAAACCACCAGAAAATGCAACCCTTTTGCAATCCTATTGCAGCCGACAGTTGCCCGTTGGATGTACAAATGCAACTCCAATTGAAATTGCTCACACGTATCCCAGAGAAGGAGTCCAAGTTGCTTGCTCATAAAACATTCGAGACTTGGGGCTGTTGGCTGCAAATTGGGCAATGCATTCAAATTTTGAGTTGCATGCGGTAAACCTCTGTCTGTGTAATACAAGGGCAGGGAACCTTTTCATTGTTAATAGACCAGTAAATGTTTTCAACACGTTTGACGGGCCACATCTTGACACGCACTTGTTACTGTGTGTATTGTGCTATGCATAATAAGCTAAAACAAATAATATGGCTGCGAGCCATATGCTCCCTGTCATTGGTTTACTATGGCAGAGATTTTCGGAAGAGATTGAAACTTTTGGCTTCCTTTTATCTGTCATCTGGCTCAGTCATCCCTGTCTGTGCCAAGTAAAATTGCACTTGTTCTTGGGGCTTGTGGTCTTGAGACAGAGGCTGAGGCGTTAAAAGTTACAGGTCTGTCACTCTTTTAGTGCCATTATACACATAATTATTCCCCAACAGGGTGGGTATTTGCACATTCTTCGCTGACAAGCATCATGTGAGTCCACTAAAACAGATAGTCAGCACATGGACATTGAACATTTACAGGAGGGAGACCCAAAACCTATCTTCATTAGTGGTAAATATTGCCTTGAAAGCATTCGTACGCAACTAGAGCAGTACCCGAGGAGTTCATCCTGCCATCCAGGCAGAATTACAGCCTGCAGTAAATAGAACTGATTGTGGGAACTGCCTCTCCTGTAAAGACACGTCAGGATAACAAGCAGCTTGATGGGTGACTTTCCTTTTTGGCCTCTTGCAGTGCTTTGAAAACCTGGGTGGTCACTTGCAGTGTCAGCATCTTCTCTCTCTTTTTTTTTTCTTTAAAAAAAAAAAAAAGGGGGGAGGGGGATAAAAAAAGAACTTTTAAACAGCCTTCAGTCCAAGAGGCCATAAATGAGAACAAAGTACTCACAGTGAGACGTGGCTGTTTGTGCATGGACCCAGCATGATGTCCTGAGGGCACTGGGATGAACTTTGAGTCAAAACACATCCCTTTGGGGCACGTATCCAGCTCCTGCTCCCTGCCCGGGGAGATGCACCTGCCCTCCAGCAACCAAACCAGAGAGGGTGCGACGTGGAACCGCGGCTCTTCACGTCCCCCTTAAGCTGAACAGCTGTTCTCTAAAGAAGTCCAGTCTCTATTTCTTTCTTATGCAAAGGTCAGGAAGGCTGTAAGGAAGAACAGGGCTTCACTTAGCAAATCTGAGCATTTAAGTGGTTTTCCAGGAATGTCATGTTTTGTCTTCTGTTGATTAAATGCCTATTTACAGGGGAGAAAAACATGGCCAGAACTGCCCTGTTTTTCTCCGATTACATAAAGGCTGATTTAAATATAGTCTAAAAATGTTCCAAATTGAACTGTTTATAACCCTTATGCTTTAAATTTGTGTGATACCTTTACAGTTTGTCTTAAGCAGGAAACAACACAGGTTCAAGGGACGACACACATGTTAATATTGTCATGTTACTTTTGGCTGCCTACTAATAAACATAACCGGCACCTTCAAGGCAGGGAAGTGCTGTGTTACCCAGGTTTTTTATGCATGTATCAGGGTATGTGTATTTATCTCTTTTTAAATGGGGAAAGTGAGTCACAGAGGAGAAACACTTCAATCTGGTGGCATAGGAGACCACTAGGGGATTTAGTTTACTTAAAAATATATTTGTATGATCCCCTGTCTGGAGGGTTTGTAGGACCTTCAGTCTGCTCAGGGCTGGGCTGACAGAAAGGTTGTAGGGTTTAGGAGGAAAAAATGTGAGGTTTTGCAGGTGTAGTGAAATAAAACCTGTGTCAGTACTGGTGGAAAGCCCCAGGGTTGCATTGGGCAGAGGTTGAGTACAAGCCCAGAGTGCGATTGATACAAATGAAGCAAAGTGTGTGTTACCTACCTTGGGAGCCTGGCCTGCAGGGGGGGGGAAGTTCTTGTTCCCTTCTGCTTGACACTGGTCAGATGCATCTAAAATATTATCCTCTTAGCTCAAAAGGGTCAATGAGAAACTGAAGAGAGTTTAGCAGAAGGCCTCTAAGATGTCCAGAAACCCACCATCACAGATGTGCTCAGGGAGCTGTTTCCTCTTGTGAGGAAGAACCTACAGGAGTCATCTAACAGCCACCTACAACTACTTGAAAGGGCAACTTTGGTCGTGCGAGATGGTGCAAGGAGCAATGGCCACGTAGCGCAGCTCAGGAGGTTCAAAGCTGTGCCAGTAGCACCGCTTCGAGCAGAAGGTTGAGCTGGAGCCCTTCAGAGCTCCTTCGTAATCACAGCTTCTGGAATCCTGTGAAGAGCTCACTCAAACTTCAGGGTAAAATGTGCAGCAGCTGTCTAGCACTGTGGTCTTGAAGCAAACAAAACCTGATCTGGCGAGCCTGAATGTGGCTTTGTTCTGATGTCTTAGGAGTGACTAATGCCATGAGGGGGTGGAAGGCGGACACGGACAGGGAACATCTGGACTGTCACCGCATGGCCAGATCACCTACAGATTGCCTGTTTAATGTGGCTCTGGCAGTGGTGGGTTTAATGTTGCATTTTATTGAAATCTAAATTGTGACGAGCCTTCTGTGTGTAGGTAGGAGGATGTTTTAATCCTGATCTGAAAGAACGTCAGGCAGGAACTGGTACGTGAGGGATTAAAGTGGGACAATCTCTGAGCTTGTCTGCAATGGGGACAGCTTCAGGATGTTGTTATCTGGGTCGAATTTTTAGGCAGGAGGTGGCGAGGAAACGAAACAGATCTTGTTTTCACATGCAACGTAGATACTCCATTGCAGTCCTGGCAAAGATTGCTGCCTTGTGAGTGAGATTTAATTTTACCCTCTGTACTCCTACTAGACAGAAACTCTTCCGTGTGTCAGGTTAACACCTAACAGGTTTTTAGGTTAACACCCGTGCACATTTCTCAGCACGCCAGCAACGTGTGTGGTAAAGAAGGTGCCTGTTAAGCACGTGGTTTTGCCCTGTCAGACTATCGCTTGGGGCAAAATAGTTTAATGTGGGGTTTATCAGCTGATGTCGATGTATATGGGGTCTGGCTTCTCTCCTGGGTCAGCTGCACCTCATCAGCGCAGACTGACAGCTACTACTCCCCTCTTAGCTCATGGGGTGAATTCTTCCACCGCAGGATATGACAAATTTTCGTTGACTTCAGCGTGAGGTTGTCACACCCTGTGGGAAGAAGTGGGTCCACTACAGATACTGCTCCTCTTGAGATTTCCCAACAAGGATGCGTAAATCTCTTTTGTAGCATTTCCACTGTGTGCCGTGGCCTCAGCTGTGTTATCATGTGGCTGAAAAGCCTGATCCCCTCACATAGGAAGCCTGAGCTCCATCACGTCTTGGCCTCTTGGCTGTGTCTTGGGTTTACAATATGAAACTGATAAGCTGAATATTTTGGGGAGGGAAGAGGGTGCAGAATTATTGAGCAGCTGGTACATCTTGCGTTAATTAAAAGGTGAAACTGTGCTTGAAAAAATACACTATTAAAAGGCACTAAGGAGAAAATGGCTGTAAGAAGGCAAAGCCACATTTCTTCATGGTCTTGGTGAATGTCTGCACACTGTCCAGTTTGGTACTGATGGCTTAATTTAAGACTCTGCAAATGCTTATAAGGTGTTCCCAAATGCAAAATGACACAGTGGAGCGACGTTGGCAGTGCTGCTCTGCTTTGGCTTTATTTTTGACTGGTTGGCTTAAACCGTTCCATCTACTGTCGTGGCTTTTTGTGATTCATTTTTAGAAAGTGCAAGCACGGAAAGCTGTCTGTCTGGCTTACTTTACGGATTATGTCCAAGATTTTCAGTAGCTTAGATATGACCACGGTCTTCCTTCCTTCTGTCTGAAGGATGGCCGCCAGATTGAGCAGCAGCCTGCATCACACCGCTGACGCACATCCAGGGAAATCCGGGAGCTGTCTGCTGGAACAGCTGCTTGCCTTTTTTTTCCGAAGTAAACTAGGAAAAAAAAAGACTAAATTGAGCAACAGTGTGTGATACTTGAGCCACCAGTGCATAGACTCATTGTCTCCACCGCCTTCTTAATCAGACGTTTGATAAGCAAGTTAGAGCAGCACTTGGGAATTTTGAATGTAGTTGACATGTTCTGGTCTGTGAGGAGTTGCAGGGCTGCGCCTGTGGGCAAGTTGTTCAGAATAATGATTATTCGCAATCTGAAACTTCCAAATCAGAGAGGAAGCAAAGGAAACATGCTTAAGAGATTAAATTTTTTGTTACTTTTTAAGTGGAAATATTCTAACCAGTGTGCTTTTAATTGCAAGTGATGCATTTTAATGTGTTTCCTTCAGCTCGTGCTGCTGAAGAGAATTATATCCAGTACAGAGAATCCTCTTTATTTCACTACTTTGTCCAGAAGAAAGGGTTGAATTGCTGTTCTAATTGATGTTAAAATCCTGTAGCTCTCTTTCTGGGGAGGGGTGGACAGCAGAAGGCACAGAACGACGAGAGCAGCAGCGAGGTCCCCGCAGTGCCCAGGCGAGGGACGCTCCGTGCTGCAGCAAAGCGAGTGTGTGAAATGGGTCACGAAGCCCAGCCGCTGTCAGCCCCTCGGACAGTCCAGCACCGTGTTGTGATACAAGTCGTTTATATCGAGATGGCAAAACAGCATCCCTGTTGCACTATGAGTCGACCTAAGGAGAGCTGTCGAAGCAGATCCATAGCGCAGGCTCCGGCAAGCTAATGAGATGTACGCTCGGTATCACTTCTTGTTGTTAAAGCCAATGGGCACAACAAAGCCTGATTTCTCCAGGTTTTCTTTTCCTGTTCCACATGTTTTTGCTGGACAGCCATGAAAATACAGCTTATGGATATGAATGCTGGCACTAGACTTGTTTAAAAAGGAAAAAAAAAGCGCCATTGCTCCCTTCTTATTAACTGCTTATTTCTGTCTTCTGCATCTTCATTGCTAAATTATTGCTAATGATTATGAGGGAAGTTAAGGAGAGACATTCATAGAGTCTGTAATGAAATCTGCAGTTGGACAATAGAGGAATAAAATCTCTAATTATCCAGGCTGGGAATTTAGCCATGCTAGTGTGGCTATGTGTTCAGCAGTGATGATATGCAAGATTACGTGTCCCGCTGGACAGATCTGCAGCTGAACTGGCTCCGAGGGAGGCACTCACGATCAAGCTGCAATCCTGTAGTATAGAGAGCAAGTCATGCTAGGAATTGCACATGCAACTTCTAACTCTTTAAAAGGGACTTTTTCTGAAGCGTTTTGGGGGTGGGATGTTGGAATTGATGGTCAGCAAGGAAATAGCGTAACAGGGAATTTCACTTGGGTCGATGCTACAGAGACACGTATATAAAATATTGTAAGTGTATAAAATACAGCTTGTATGTGTGATTCTAGCCTGTGTGATTCGAAGGGCTTATGGTCCCGGAAGCTGCATCTCTGCTTCTTGAGAGTAAGCAAGCAATACATGTGCTGGACACTTAAATGGAAGCAGGTATTTTATTCTTTTGGTTTTGACCTATGGTCGGAACTGTTTATACAAAAGTTAATGTTAGCAGCAAGAGGTGCAAATGCTAATACCTAGACAGGGTTAAACCAATTGCAGTGTAACTCTTGTGTTTTTAGTTAATTCTGATGTAGTTTCATTCCTGTCTTTAATATAGTTAAATGGTATATTCTTGAAAATAATCCAACAGTCTGTTAGTCCTGCTCTGGTGCACAGTGCCAGCCTTCTATTGGAGCCATGTTTGGTTTTGAGTAATTTATCTATGAGTGACTAAGGGGAAAAAGAAGTGCTGCTTCTGACTAAGTCATTTTATTGCTTTTGCAGTTGAAAGAGAAACCAAGATATTGCTGACAGTGCAAGATATGTTATCCCCCTAAAATATTTGACTTTGGCAATGGATTAGTATCAGAAAACAGTGCTCCTTAATTCATCGTTTGAATCAAATGATTTATGAGTGGTAGTGTGCAGTACTACATTATATAAATTTTCAGCACTGCTTCTTCCAGTAAAAAAATCAGGTGAGTAGTCTAGACAGAGGTGACGGAGGATTTCCCTCTGGAACGGGAACCCAGCAGAAGCTGAAAACTGGAGCAAATCTGATGGGGGAGGATGGGGCTTGGGCCTCTTCTTATTTCTTTTCTTGTTTTTTTATACTCTAGTTTGCTGGCAGTCCATCCAAAACCAGTTGGCTGTATTAATTCTTCCTAAGTGAAAGCTTTACATGGGTGTAACTCTTTCTTTTCTTTGGCAGCCAAAACATTTTTATTTCCAAAGGCAGAAAGTCTGGGTTTTTCTTCTTACGGTGCCATTTCTGGGTAATGAAGCTTCAGCTAACCCAGGACTTCACAAACATTTTAAATGAAATGAATTTTAAAAGATGGGGGAAAAGGGACACAAATGCAAACTGGGAAAGTGGGACAAGGGCAGCACTGCAGCTGCACGCTCAGCTGGAGGGCATGGAAAGGGCACGGTGGCATGTGTCATCATAACAGTTGAGAAGAAACACGTTTTAAAACAGCTTCTGAGGGCGTACTTTTTATTTAGCACCCATTAACCCCTAAACCTTGTTGCTGCAACGTGCTGATCTGCCAAAGGCCTCCATGGGGTTAGGAAGGATTATGGCCAGATATCAATATTAGCCTTGGCAGCTGTGCTACAACAACAAAAAAGGACATCAGTTTTGAGCTTTTCTGTGCCAGGGAATAAGTTAATGAATAAGTGGGCTTAAGAGTGATGCTTTCGGCACAGGGATGGTGCTGCGTGGAAGTGCCTGTTCTTGGGAATCCCAGATCCAAGGAAATCTGGGTCGTTCTGGTGCTCGATGCTCCAGGTGGGATTCTGCTGCTGATCTGTGTCGGTCCAGAGCTGGAAAGCAAGTTTAGTACCTGAGGGAATGAGGGACATCACAGGGGTTGCTGGTTCAGTGCAAGTTCATGATTGACACGGAGACCCTGCAGAAAACAGATGGGTCAGCCGTGTAATGAGCAGGCACACGTGTCCCATCACTGCCTGCGAGGTGAGGAAATCGTTCACGTGGGTTCCTCCTGTCTCTCTTTTCCCTCTTGATTTCTCTCGTGGAGCTCTCCTGGGGCAGTAGAGACTTTGATATTAAATCGTCTCTTCAGTTCATGTGGTTTTTTTCCTTGCCAACGTGGCTGGTGAGAGATTTTGTCTCCTTCTGGTCACGCTGCTGAGGCTCCTGCATTGAATCTTTCCTAGCGCCTTCCTTGCAGTGTAGCTGAGGACATTGCTCGTGTTTATGGATCCTTACCCAGATTTCCAGAAACTGGCAGTGTCCTTCTTGGCCGTGAGATCCGAAAGCCTGGAGTCCCACAGCAGTGCCAAACCAGCACATCTCTTCTCAGCAGCTTTCTGTTTCCCAGGGGGGACAGGTTGGTTTGTTCTGCTAAAAATCAGGTTGTGCCAGCTCCATGGGGCGTGAAATGTCTGGGCGTGCAAGCTCTGACGTGGAACAGCTCGTAGAAAATGTGCTTTTTAAGCTGCAGTGTCCCATATTTCTCCTGTTCCTCCATCTAAAAACACCCTATGGGCTCAGCAGGATGCTTCCTTGTAAAAGAGAACAGAGCGTTTGAATAAAGCTTCACAGTTATGAGGAGGGAGGCGCTGCAGGTTTTGTGTGTTCAGCATGGAAATCTTGGTGTTTTTATAAAGTACCTAGGGACTTTTTTTAATGCAGGGACAATTTCCTTCTCCTTGATGTCCCTCGGAGCTGGTTTTCTGCAGGGGCTCAGCCGGTCCGCTAGCTTGGTGGGGTTTTGGGGCTCTTTCTGTGAGGGGTATTGTGTGTGGTCGGCTCGTCTGAGATCTGAGAGCTGAAGGAAGTAAAGTCTGTGTTTTTGTGAGTTGAAATACTTGAGGAGAAATAATTGACCATAATCTGACAGCGGATCTAGCTATGCAGAGGACAGCTCATCACCATGTTAACAGAAATGGGCTTTCTAACGGAAATGGAGCTGATGGATGTTTTCTAATTATTCCCTTGTGTTGCAAATGTTAGAGAGCCAGCTTGAAATCTCTGCCCAGAATTCAGAGCCTTAATTTGTTTGACCTTTTCACTGCTGCAGACACAAGGCTGTATGAATTGCAGTCATCTCCGTTAATTTCTCTATTGTTCTGGGGATGCAAATGAGCGTGTTGTTCTGCAAATACTGCGTGGAAGATGGGGTGATGCAGTTTGGGGTTAGGAAGAATTCACAGTGTGTTTGGGAGGATGCTGAACCATGTTTTACCGCAGGGTTCCCCTTTCAGACAGGTTGAGGGCCATCCTGCTGCCTGGAGCTGGGATTTTGCTTAAATACACTGATGCTGGAGGGTTTTCTCTCCCTTTCTGTGTCTGTCTTAGAAATAACCACATATTCTGGCGGATATATTTCTCATAGAAGTCACTTGTTTTTTGCCTTTGGGCACATCTGTGTTGAACAAAGAATGGCACATTTCAGATAAGGTATCTCAAGGATGTATAATGCTCCACTATCATCCTCTTGGCTTGAAAATATTATTCCAACTAATCAGCCTAAAACCCCTTTGAAGGTGCCTGTGGGTTTTCCACTGGTTTATCAGGAAGACTTTTTAGGCTTGCTTTCCTGTTTTAGTGAAGGAAAGATACAGTTGCCAGGCATCAGATGGATGTTCTGGTACCAAGCGTGTGTGCATGTGTGTCGCTCTCGGTCTGTGAATCACCAGTGCGTGAAGCAGTCATTTTTGGTAACTAGGAGGCAGACGAAATTGCTGGTTATGATTTGAAGTCTTTCCCACAGCAGAGCAAGCAAAAGGGATGAATTAGAGACAGGAATAGTAGCGTGGCCTTTTTTTCTTTTTGTGTGCAGGAAACCTCAAAGCATATAATAAACTATTGCCATTTTGATTACCAAAAAAAATAAAGGAACCCTGAATGCAGAGATAAAATAAGAAAACCTCAAGCTTAATGGTTTTGCCAGTAATAAAAATACATCACAGAACAAAAGGGTGCAGAATGTTTTTTTTTATATCTTGTATTCATTACGCTGGATTGAAAAGAAGTTGGCAAAAGTATATTTTTAAAGTCCCCACTTCGCTTGTAGTTTCTTATTTTTGCCTGGGAGGAGTGCCTTCGTGGCTGGTCAGGTGGGCAGCCAGCAAGAATAGCAGCAAGTATGGGAAAAGACATAATTAGGGTAGTATTAATTGCTCGTATCAGAGGATTTCTTTTACAACAGCCTTTTAATTCCAGCTGCCCCACCGCAGTGCCGTGCGCTCTCCAGTGATGCCCGTTTTAGTCCTGGAAGCCGCGCAGGGCCTGGCCGGGGACTCGCTGAAATCCACCGCTGCTTTTTGACTTCTATGAACAAAGAGCCATTAAATTACACGAATACAAAGCTCCTTCGGGCTGTTCTGCACCAGTGGGACTTGTTTGAATCCTTATAAATACATTGAACTGACGTTGGCGCTTTAAGTAAAGCCTTTCATCTCCTTTCTATGTAATGAGTAGATCCTTGGCCGGAGTCCGTAATCTGCTTCCTTCTCTCATCTCTTCCCTCCCCCCCTATTCTGAACCTGCTGCTTCTCATTATTTTTGAGATTCATCCCGTTGTCTGCCGAGCTTTCCCCCATTGCAGAGCAGCTGAGGTGTTGTATGTGAGAGGGGGAAAAAGTGGTAGAGAATGCTGTTTCTCTCTGGACACAAATCAAGCTGCATTTTAGTCACAGTTCGCTGGGGTTTGGTGCATTGCACTGATGCAGTTTCTCACTGAGTGTCTTCTGCTATCTGTTGGAAGAGCCCGAATTATTTTCTTCCTTATCCTCTTGCTCTGTGTATGAGAACACAGCACCTTTCTAGTGCTACTGGGATGTGGTGGGGGGAAATGCTAAAATCCTGAGTCAGCATTCCCTATCTGCTGTTCTTTTAAAATCAAAGGAGGATTTTTTTGGTCTCCAGCACTGACCAAACCCAGAGGATCCAGCTGTTCTGCACAGGGATATGTGGACCAGCTGCTGAGCTCCACCCAGGGTAACAGTCTAAGCAAAGCAAAATGCTGCTTAATCCCAAGTCACTTTTTGTGCCCACAGTTTAACTTGGAGTTCCTGCTCTCAAATACTTATCCTTTGGGGCTGAAGCTTGGATCGCTTCAAATCCGTGTCATTACCGAAGCGGTATAAAATGTGCAATTGGATTTGCCGGTGTCTGGAGGGAATATTGTGTCCTTGCAGGTTCATGGGAGTCGCCTGTCCACGTTGATGGGGAGACTGCGCCTGCTTTCAGCTGCTTCTTGGCAGTGTTTAGCTCACTGGCTTTGCACGGCGCTTGACAATGGTTTTTCCACGAGGCGCGGCGCACGGCGGTGCCCGGAGCTGGCTGCTGTTGGGCCGCTGCTCGTTATGAAACTGGATGCTGGTGGTTGGCACCGGCGCGCCGGGGAGGGCGGCAGATCCGTGCTGCGGCTGAGACGGATCCACCGCGCTTGCAGCTGCAGCCACGGCTCTAAATCTTCTTTTTCTGCACAGAATATAAGCAATTGGAAAAGCAGGCGGTGCATGTGCTTATAGTTGTAGCTTGTAGAGCACTTAAGTCGTGTCCCCTCTGGACTTTGCTCATTTGATCTTGTGTGCATCACAGGCTGTTAAGTTTCACCCAGGTATCTCTGCATTAACTCAGGAATTTCAGCCTAATCCAGTTTTGCTCGGGGGAGACAAGAGGGAGGTTAATTCCTGATCTTCTCCATGGACAGATGATTGATTAGGCGAGAGGTGCTTAAGTGGTCCTAAGAGAGGCATATCCCACATTGAAGTAGGAGAACACACTGGGGGAAGGATTTGCCTCCCATCTGTCCTGGGGTAGGAATTATTCCTGACACCAGCTCTGATGACAAACAGTGACCTTCAGCATTAGCTCTTAGAAAAAAGGACTGTGTGAGATGCTCAGCAACTTTTCAGAGGAAAGCACCCATGCCCCCCTGATCTCCTCTATCAGTTTCCTTTGCTGCCACAAATAAATTTAACACCACCAAATCTTCCCTGATCCTGATGGACAACTGCTAAAGCTCCAAAATATCCAATATAAAAGTTTATTAACACAGGACTGAATGGTAGGAACAAGCTGAGCTAGATAAAGGTAATTGCATAAAGTAATGAGCTAAATGGAGAATTTGTGGGTCCTGGTCCAGAGAGAATGGTCACATCTATGTAGGCAGGATGCTCTGTGCGCACAGGCTGCACAACAGCTCCCGGAAACTTTATTTAAAATATATTTTCTACAAAAGGGTTTTAATCTGAGTAGTCTGAGTAGTTGGGCAGTAGTGTATTATCTTGCCCACTTTCTCCATTTTGGTGACTATTGAAAAGTTTAGCCACTTTGCCAGTGTGGTGCCACTGTTTCCAGCTCTTGGATCTTATTTCACTTTTACATCAATAATGAAACCCCATTTCCATATTGTCAGATACTAACCATCCATGCCTAGTGTTCAAATTGTGGCTTGGCCTTTGTAAATGCCTTTTCTTCTTAAGCTAATGCCTATTTAATTAAAGAAAACGAAGCAAATCCCAGCAGTCTTGCTTGCAACCCTCTCTTTCACATTCTTGTGCTTTTTAAGAACAACCCACCCTGTTACTCCTGCTTCATCATACATGGCCCTGCAATGGGCAGGACACGTGGTGACAATTCTTTTGTGTGCCAGGCGCTGAAGTCACGTTGGTCTGTCAAAACGTGCCTTTTGAATTGGCTTTGCCCAAGAGCAGTAGGTGTCAACAGCTCCTATTTCAGTTTCTCGTTAGAGTTGTTGTATCGACAAGCTTGTCATCTGCGGTCGCGGTCCCTCGGGTAGCAGAGGCTAATTCTGCCCTCCAGGCCCGTTCTGAGGTAGAAAAAGTGGCATATTTCTATCGCTGGTTCAATGAAACAGTGACACACAGCAGCACTGCTCTGCTTTATGGTCCAGAGAGCGTTTGAAACGGAATAAATCTTGCAGTCCTGCTAAAACCAAGCCACAACACTTTTCAGGCTGGGTAAACGTTAACAGCAGGCTGACACGAGTTTCTTGCAGGCTGTCATCTCTGGCTTTAGCCACCTTGGGCAGAAGAATCTGGTCAAAACCTGTGAGGCTCCTTCTTCCCTTAGGGGGATGATCAGATCTCCAGAATTATGTTCAGTATAGTCCCTGTTTAAGCCACTGATCCGGGAGCGGAAAGTTGTTGTTCCCAGATCTTTTGGAAGAGTCACTCTAACAGGATGAGGCTGCCAGGTCTCCAGAGACTTTAATTATCACACTGTAATTCCATCTGTGACCTTAATAAAGATGATGTCTTGAGGGGTGATCTGCTTTCATGCTCCTTTTGCATGCTGTGGGTTGACACATGAATGTTTGCATTTTTGGCATTCTTGATTTTTAGGTTTTTCTTAAAACGAGAAGAGAGACTGTGTGAAAGTCAAAGGAAGTACAGTCAGTCAATGCAGTTGGGGTAGAATTTGCACAGCTGCCAAAATGAGGTTCAGATATTTTACTGGGTAATACAAAATAAATGTTTAATTCATAGTGCATAACACTTTAAATAAATATCACTTGGCCACCCTCTAATGAGGATACGCTTGACCGTTGACACCTCGTATTCTGGATGTAGTTTCTCTGACTATATTTTATGGCAGTCTGTACATTTTAGAAAAATAACGTTCAAAATATAATTTGTTCAGTCTTGTCTAAAATTAATCTTCAGTTTTATAATACCATGTTTGAAACCCTACATTTAAATTGCTGCTTGGAGACAGCCTTCAGGATTAAAACTGGCTTTTATAGAGCAAGAAACCGCAATGTCATATGCTAGATGGTAGCAACATCTAGATACGCTGTACTTTTAACTAAAGACCTTGATGTTTCTCCTCTATTTTCCTTTCTTGAGAGATGTTTTCCTGCTCCCTGCATCCCGTGCGATGCTGGATCCACCTGCATGCAGCTTCCCTGGAGGTTTCCCCTGTGCTTAAGGAAGGGAGCGGTTATTTAATTTTTGAGCCTAACCGCACAAAGGAAACAGGAGTTTGTTTAATCATCATTCTTCCCCTCAACAAACAGAGACTAATGCCTATCTCCCTGCTTTTTATTGAATAACTAGAGCCATTTCTTGGACTAACTGGGCAGAGGGTGAAGAGAAGGGCTGTGGATGCTGGTGCGGCTGCAGGAGCGATCCTGACGCTGCTGGTTGTGACAGGTGGGACGGCAAAGGGAGCAGAAGGAAAACAAAACTGCGGCCACTGTAAATACGGATTTCCTAGGTAAACAGGGATTTGTGTAGTGCAAATCTCATCCGCTGAAGTGTGTTATTTGTTGCACATGTAGGGAGTCCCTCCTGTTATAGCCACAGTTGCTGGATTTTGTGCTTTTTACCTTTTCTTAAGAGTTAAATGTCTCCGACTTTGGCCAACCTTAGTTCTTACGGCATCATCATAATAACGCTGTGCCCTCTCTTTCTGGGAAGATAAGAGGTTAGGATGAAATGAAGGAAGATAAGGGGGAGGCAGTTCTTGACCACTGCTGAATGCGCTCTCTGGGCTCCTCCAAACCCCTCGGCAGCTTTTCACATCGTCTCCCCCCATTTTTACATCTGTAGTCAGACCCACACAGTGCCGATAACTGTTCAAGTATTGCAGTTTTGCTCGAGAGGGCTTGGCAAGCGATCACATACCTCTCCCAGCGTCTTCCCCCTCTGCGTTTACAGAGGGGCTGCAGCTCTTCCTTGTAGTTCTTGGGCGGAAAGCGCTGCCCGTTCTGCCGAGCAAACCTGCTGCAGAAGCTCGCTAGCACCACTCCCCTGGCTTCGGGAGCCCTTGTTTCTGCTGCCTGTGTCAATGCCAGGACTTAACCATCAGGGAAACCAGAATGTTTGCTCTGTGAGCTAATCTGCTCTTTAAAGATTTTAGATAATGTAATAAAATAGCTCAGCGGTGCATTGCAATTACCTTTCGCATTTCGTCATCTTTCTAAGATTTTTGTCTTCTGAAACCGGGACTGTATTTTTAGTACAGTGCAATCAAAAATGTCTGGCCAAGAACCTGATGTAGTACCTAGGAAAATTGACATATTCCTTTAAAAGTCTTCCAGAGCTGTGGTTGCCTCTGAGTATTAAACTCCATTTGTTATGTCCTGATTACATAGTTTGGTCTGCGTTATATATGGCTTGGATTTATAATTTCATATACATGGACAGTTTGATCTCTTTCTTTTTTTTTAAATTTGTTTTTAATAGCAGAAAGCACAACCTAGACTTTTATTTTAGCATGATGTAAGCATAATTATTTAGTGGTCAAAGGAAAAAAAATACCTTATTTTGTTTGCCACTGAGGCTTACAGATTATTATTATTTTTTTCTTCATGGTTATGACCAAGAGATTCATGCTATTGAAACCCTGACCATTATATCAGGGTAATGGTTTCTGTAACTTGCAAGTGAAGAAAGAAACCTAACATAGAGGCAGCTCACTCACCAGTGGAGTGGATTTGATGTTTGGATTTGACATTGTTCAGCAATGACATGAATCGGTGCATCTCTCACAAACCTGCATCTTGGTGAGTTCACACAGTTTACCATACTTTCTGGCATTTTGCAGCACTCAAGGCACATATTATTAGCAGTAGTTCCAATTACTCTGGTAAGCTATGATCCCTTACTGTCTTCTGTTAAAGTCTCCAGTATATCTCTTTTATTGTAAGGAGATTTCCAGGCTGGCATTTATCACACATGGTGTCTGTGCAGAACCGCTGTGTGATGCCCTGTAGCCGGTAAAGCTCCAAGTGCCACCTTGAGTGAGTCACCCGCTGTTGTACCTGCACACGTTCTCGTGCCTGTGAACCACGTTTGGTTGCTCTTCTATGGAACATGGAGCAAAACCAGGGCAGAGCAGCTCAGGAAATGTCCTTTTCAGGACAGTTTCCAGTCTCAGTTAGTGCTGAGTGGGAGTTAGCTGAAGGATGAAGATGAGAAGGGTGTTTTGAATAGGGTTGGGGTTTGATGTGTATTTTTTGATGTCGCGGGGTTGTTTTACTTTCCCAGTGTATTGTAGCCCTTTGACAAAACCGAGAAGCTGACATTTAATGAGTCAGGCGGTTTCTTTCCTATTCAAAGTGGACGGGAGGGCTACACTACAGAAAAAAACCCAACCTGTGAGGAGCCTGGGACCCTGCACTTTCAGTGCCAGGAAGACTTGCTTTGATCTGCTTCTTGACTGGTTGCAAATGGCATGCTACATATGCTAAGGTGACGCTGTGGCTCTGCTGGCAGGTCACAAAACCTGGATGCTCATCTTGCTTTGTGTGGCAGGAAGGCAGCGTCCGGCAGGCACCAAGTGTGCTGAGCCTGCAGCTTTGGGCCGTGCCATTGCCAATCCAGCCATAAAAGCTTTTTCTTAGAAATCTCCTAGATGTGAAATCCCAGACCTCTAGAACATTCTGTACTTTTTGTTGAAAATCGAAGTGGTGAGCAATACAGCATGTTGTGTAAATCATGTGTCTGACTCCTCGCCCGTCCTAAGTAAGGCACAGAAGTATCCCTTCTGAGTTGGTGGATTTAGTGGAGTTTGTATGTGATTTCTTTTAACGTGCTTCAAATTAGTCATGGTGCTTTATTTCCTAGACTTCATTAAGCTTGTGGCCTGACCATAGTCACTCCTACCAGTTTACTGAATACTAGCTTTAATATCCGGATATAGATTTCTTCAATATCCTGCAATGCATTTTTTCAGTGCTCTTCTGGATAATGCTAATACTAAACAGTTTGTGATGCACCAGGCCCCTGGGCTACATTTTAAGGTTAGCATAATGCTTTCCATCTTGCATCTTTGCGCAACACAGACTGCTGTTACGTTTTGGGGTTTTTTTAGGACATAAAGTGCCTGAAAGGAGCATCTTGCTTAAAAAGTGCTACAAGACAACCCAGTGGATCAGCAAGCTTGCCTCTTCTGGTCTGCCCTTGTGCTTTCTCCCATCTGCTCTCACTCCATCTTTGCTCATCCTTTGCTTCTCTCTGGTTTTATCTGTGGGAAATACCATAATGGTTTCCATGGAGAGCAAGAGACCCGGGAGATCATCTCTGTATTCTTCTTGCTTAAAGGCCTGTAGAAGCAGATGCAATACCAGAAGGGGAAAGAAGAGTTCTCTTTTGACAGTTTGCTGAATGGTAAGATGGCACACTAAATAGATTTGGCTGGATTTGTCACCTGTGTTCCTCTGAATTAGCTGTTAAAATTTCTGTGAAGGTAGAAAACAACTATTTTGTCAGCCAAGAGGTCAAACTTCCCTCAGAGATAGAGTGCTGTTAGTCGCTGGTGTGTATATAGAAGCAGTTCTGGACCAGGTGTAGATTTGCCTTCTCCAAAAAGAAAAAAGCCTTTGAACGTATTACCATTGCCTTAAAAATAAAAATGAAAACTATCCCTTTGGGCATTTGAGAGGAGGCCAGACCTCAGAGGACTGCTGGAGAGAGACAGGTTTCTAACATCTGTTTTGGGTGGGTGGATGGATTGTATTTGACTTTGGCATTCGCATCAAGGCACAGGCAGCCCAGGCAGGGCTTGGTGAAGAACGTCATCCAGCACCGGCCACGCTGACCCGCTGGCACTTCATCAAAAAGTCCCCAAACAGTGGTGGGAAAAACAGCCCTGAAATGAGAATCTTGGGGTACATGCATAGCTCTTTCTGTAGACTATAGAGAAAAATACTGATAATGCCAAATTTAGCATCCTAAAGCACGTTGTTGCGGTAGAGAATGTCCTTGACAGATGATGTCCTTATGAGAGCCTTCCTCCCACCCGCAGCTCTCCGGGTGCCTCCAGGCCCTGCCAGATGAGCTGTGTTGAAGGGCACTGCTATTCTAAAATGCAAATAGCGTGTCAGTGCCCACCTTTGCTTTCTGACACAAGGTGCTACCCCCAGGGCTGAGTCAGCAATGGGGAGCAGCCACCAGCTGAGCCTCTTGGCAAAAACTCGCTCTTAGCAGTGTGTTTAAAGCCTGCTGTCGGCTGGGAGCACATCGAAGTGCTCATCGGGTCTATGTCAGAGCCCTTAGCTCCAGCTCAAAACCGCACTGAACTGGGGAACAAACTGCAGCTCAGATGACACGTGTATCTCAGAAGAGCACTGAGGAAAATGCCGCAGAAAGTAGTCCTGTGTGTCCCTCTGAAAGCCCCATTGAAGGGCTCTGGCTCCCTCGTGGACGTGCCTTTGTGGGACAGCAGAAGAACACAGTCCCCATCCATGCACCCTGCCTTCCCGGATCGGTGCCCGTCTGCGTCTGAACCGCGGCGATTTATAATGCCCCAAGGAAACGAGTACCCCTTTCAATGCAGCTTTAAGCTGTCAGGCTGTAAATTGTCTTGGTTCAGGAGCTACTTGAAAGCAGCCCTGCCTTCCTGCAGCAAGGAGAAGGCTTTCTGGCAAACCCAGCCTAAGTCATTTGCTATTCATGAGTCAAATCCCTGAAATGTCCTCAATCAACAACTAAAAATGTGTCGTAAGAAGACAAGGCATCGCTGTTTGGTGAATGAAGCTGCAAACTCTACCAGTCTTCTCCATCTGTTGGCTGAAGCTGCTTCTGCTTTTCTCAGCAATGACTTTTCCTCCCTCCCTGCCATGCTCCGTTGTGCTCAGCAGCATCCAGCACCCGCAAGGTTTCCTGAAGCAATGGGACTTTGACCCACTGTCGAACCCACCCAGAAGATCATGTTTTCCTGCTCCTCCCGCTGCCCCTTGTCTCACAGATGAATGGAAAGTGTCGTTCGGGTAAGGGAAGGTCCCTAATGAAAATGGAACAATTCCTCCAAGCTGCCTAGTTTCTGAATCCAGAGGGGCTGCAGCCTTCAAGGGGGAAGGAAGAGGACATAAAGCGGTAGGTGGGTGTGAGCAGAGACTTGGGGGATGGAGGGACCAAGCAGCAGTGGCTGCAGGTAACAGGTTTGGAGCCGGGTCCGCTCTCCCAGAACTGCATCTGTGGCAGCTTGCTCACAACCAGCAGAACAAAGGGTCTTCCAGATCAGGAGCAGAGGAACAAGGAAAACCCTAGGAAAGGACCAAAAAGCTCTTCATGTGTGCATGGCTAATGTTCTTAAGGGAGTTCAGTGTGCTGTGTGAATAGCACGTCCTTCACCAAGCTTGGGAATACTTCAGGCAGCGTTTAATTTATTTTTTGCTGTTACATTTCTAATGGTGGCTAATGCATTTACATTCAGCGTAACTGGGTTTATCGGTATCTGCATCTCCGGCTTTAATTTAGGTCATTACAAAAGCAGCAGCTGAATATTCTTTTTTGCCAAAGCTCGATGATGGATGGTGCACATCAGCAAAGCTTAAACACACCCGCTCGGAGGTGAAACCCTTGGTTTGACAGACCATGTGTAATGCAAGAGGCACTTGGTTACAGAGCACTGCAGAGTGAAACTGCTTGTTACTTTTCCAAACTGTGCCAGACAGCAGAGTTCCAGAAAACCTCAGACCATATACAGTTAGCCAGCAACGCTATGTGAAATCTTTAACCATATTTGAACGAACGGGCTAACTTGGACACGGCGAGGAGGGAAATGCCAGTCTGCCTGACAGCTCTTTTTAATAATGAGAAAGTTATTCCACTGACAGGAGGACAATTAAAGCTGTGGCTGCACAGAAAGATGTTGGCTTTCTTTGGGCTCAGAGCATACATGAAACTGCAGAGGAATGGGCTGGTCCCAAACCTGCGCATGTGCAGCTGTGCTTTTGCCTCCTTTTGCTACTTTTCAGGATGTTGAATCTGCACCCACCCAGCAAACCCTATTCAGGTGAGGCTCCAGTTTGCATTATTTGCTACTTTCTCCGAAAATATGCTTTATTTAAAATATATTATCCCTTGTATTTCAGCAAAGCAAGTAATAAAAATAGGTGACCTTTGTAGTTAGACCTATTAATGCACAGTTTGTGGGGCTTTTGATGTACAGGGCATGAAACTCAAATTCTTGAGAGATCATCAGCCCTCTGAATGGGCAGACTTCCTCTGCTGGTTCCCCCATTCATCAAGGAGCTGTAGCTTTTATAACCAAACTACTGTGTATTGCACTTATTTTAGATGTCAGAACTCTTTGAGTCACAGACCTTGTCATCGTATGGTTTTGGCAGTGCCACGTCTACACTGGATGGTGCACATATGTTTTCCAGTGATGAGACAAAGGGCAGATTTTGCCTTTAAGCTCAGCTTTAAGTCCTGTGTGGTAATGATACAAGCACAACAGAAACACTTTCGCAATCACGGCATCTCACTGTGGAAATTCTGTCTGCTGCGGCGTTACCGCACGATGCTCTTTGCCATCGCAGCCTGGAGAAGCTGCGTTATCCCAGGGCTCAGCTGTAGCATCTTCATGGGCTGACTCAAACATGTGGCTTCTCCACATAAAACAAGGGTTTGTGGCTTTATTTCCCTCCCCTCCTCTAAGCAATTATTAAACATATTGGCAAAAAATAAGAAAAAGAAGTGCATGTGTTTAAAACACACACATCAGAACAATGCTCTGCAGCTTTGGTGAACCCTGGAAGCTGTCACCCTGTGCTGCTCCCCGTGTGAAACAAACTCGTGATTGAGTCCAGACCCTTGTAGATGGTCTTCAAACCAGCTCCAGAAAGTGGTGGCTCTGGCTGAAAAAACAGATTGAAGATGAAGAACCGAACTGAGCTCTTAGGCTGGTGAAAGAGGAGCAGCGAAACCATCTGCCTGCGTGACAAATGTGACGTCTGTGTCGGGCACTGGTACTGTGGGAGTTTGTAGGGAGCTGAATGGCTCATTCTTATTTTCCACCAACAGGGAAGAAAAAAAAGATGTTCTTGTAAATCCAGCGTGAGATGAGGCGGGGATGCCCGGGCTGCCGCTGAAGTTTCTCTGAGCAGAGGGTTTCTTCTCCACCAAGCAGCAGCTTGTGGTGGCCTTGCCAAGTGTTTTGGGACCAAAAAGGCTCATCATCCATCATGGCTCGCAACTCCTACAAAACCACTGGAAGCGGAAAGTAGGTCCCAAATAGGAATCTTTGAATTCCATGGACAAAAGTATTTCAAAATGATTACATTACTGCCTCTTGAAAACACATGGTGGAAAATCGCACAGCGGCCCAGAAGAGGTCTTCTCTTCTCTAGTCTCTGCTCAGAGGAGACTGCATCCCCCTTTTCCAGCATCCAAAAAAATATGTGCCAGGGTGTCAGAAGCTTTCTGCTTATCATCTCCAAGAAACTACCCTCCAAGGGTCATGTGCTGCTCCTCTGAAATCCTCACACTTTGCATGAGAAAGAGCAGATGCTGACTTCCAAGGCTGCGGCTCTTTCTTCCATAGGCCTGTTGAAAGTCATAATGAAAACCAAGTTTTCCTTGTGCTCTGCCTGTACTGCGGGGCCTGAAAGCGTGGAGTTGACAACAAGGAAAAGGAATCCTCAGACAGTATATTTGATGGGCAAGTAATTTGGCATCATCCCTGACTCTGGCCTTTAAAGGAACAAACCAGCGGCGAGTCGCTGTGTTCCCGGTTGGTTTGGATGTGGGACAGAGGCAGTGAGCGCGTCTCTGCTGGAGACGGAGAGCTGAATCATCTGCCCCTCGGGTCAAGGCTCTGACTTGAGCAGGGGAGAGCCATGTGCAGAACAGCAGTTTGCACCAGGGCTCGTAATTTGGAAATTAGGCTAGAAACAAATTTTGATCACACTTTCTCAGGCAGCAGCAATGATAATTAGTCATTAACATCTATGATGTTCTGCTTCTTTAACAGTTGTAGGGTAGAACATTTGTTAATATCTTAATAGTGGTGTTTTATTTGTTTTAGTTTCTGTTAAATCAGAACCTTTTGGAAGAAAATCCTGCAATTGCATCCAGATCTCCTAAGGTTTGCACAGTTAAATCTAAATATCCTAAAATGGCATATTCTGTTTTATCTGGTTACTCCTAAGGTGTGAAATCCTTTCAGGTTGTATTCTGGTTTAAGCTCTAAAAACATAAATCTTTAGAGAAGCAGTTCCGGGCTTTATGGAGGTCACAGGGTGTGTGCCCAAGACACCCAAGGGGAAGGATGTTTCACTGAATGAGCAGCTCTCTCTTTTGAGAGTGCCGTGTGATTGCTCTGGTCTTTCTTTTCTTTACGCAGCAGGTCTGATCCAACTTATCCCCCTTACCCAAAGCAGGGGAGACCTGAGGAAAGAATCCTTGCTTCATGACGAGACCAGGTTCCTGTGTCCTCGTTTAGACCAGGAGCATGAAGCTAAGGCAGGGGTAAGAGGAGAATGCAGGGCCAGGAGGAGGAAACTTCACTCCTTCAGAGCTGGAGGATCTCAGTGAGTTCCCAAGTGCTTTGTATTGCTCCCACGTGTAGGTTTTGTGTAATGAGATCGTGAAGCTCAAGGTCAGAGGTGAAGTACACGATGCAAGTTTTGAAGACAGATTCATTTCTGAAGGTTTTCTTCTTTCTGTTGCCAAGCTGGGAATACTTTAAAGGCTACTTGGTTTGAGAAACTGCAAATGAATAAGTAATTTTTAAGCTCTTCTGCTTGCTTAAACAAGAAAGGGTTGGGAGAAGGACAGTTGTTTAATTAAGCAGCTACTTGGTAATGTTAACAAAAGGTTGAACTCCAGCAGTAACTCTCCTAATTCACAGATTCCTTGAGAATTCAATGACCTTGAGTTTACTCTGCTTGAAACTCGCTTTAGATACTTGGCTTCCCTTCTCGAATACTTTGGAGAGGAGAGCAGTGCAGAAGGCACTGCGAGGCTCTTGAGACAGACGCTGTTTCACTTAGTATCATATAAGAAGAGGCAATTGTGTTGTATAAAATAAACTTCTTGCTTCAGAGCGTGCCTGGAGTTATTGCACTCAGAGGTCGCAGTATTTCACAGCTGGATCTGCTGCTCCTCCAGCAGTCTGCTATGGAAACTCTGAGTACGGGCTGTTCGGGATGTCCAGCTGATTTTCTTGCCCTTCCCTAATTTATGAAACAAAGCAAATGCAAACCGGTGGTACATGATGAAATCTGTGTGAGAAGTAACTGGTCTAAGGATCGCATCATTTAATCGCGCCCAGAGCTCAGGTCTTCACTTCTCAGCTGAGAGAGGGGTCTGATCTCCCAGCGCCGGGTCTGGTTTCCTGCAGCATGTCCTGTAGTGGCGACTGGGGAGGTTACAGGGATGAACAAGTGGCCAAGTTCACTGGAAATCAGTGTTTATCCATCGCTTCCCCATGTTTGTCTCCATCATAGGATCTCTGCCCAGTCAGGGGTTAGCTGTGGGATCACACGTAAAGCATCGGGATTTAAAATGGAAAGCTAAACGTTAATAAGAACGCTGAATACACAGAGTTGTATCCAGGGAAGTCATGACCGTCTCCCCCTCCACCATGAGCACATCATCAGTAAACAAAGACTCACTGCCCCTTTCCATCAGATGTACTTGCAAAATATGTTCTCAGCTTAGCTGTATCAGTGATTTAGAAGCGAGAAAACCGGTGATCTCTTTGGGTTAATCGCTCCAAAGTGGCAAAGCTGTATTAGTGCAGCTACAATTATTTCATGCAGTTACTTGGTATGTGGGTGCAGAACATCTTTCATTTCTCTTCGACCAACCGACAGGAACGTGAGGTGACATCAGCCATCTTTCCAGCTTTTCTTTAGTTTGACTTTGCATCTGAAGCACATCTTGGGCATTTCGAAGCCCGCCATACAACGCGTCTTCTCCACAATTGCTTTTCATGAGACTTGTGGGGCTGCGTTTTCTGGGCCACAGTAGCACAATCTGGAGCTGTGAGAGAAAGCCCTCGGGGGCTAATCCGTGGCTGCAGGCCAGTTTCTGCATAAACTGGTCTTATTTTTAAAGTCCATTTTCTCCAGTACACTTTTTTTTGGCCTGCAAAAGACTTCTTCATTTAAAACGAAGAACGTAACACTCTCTCCTTTCAGTTGGTCGTTTGGACACGCGCCAGCGGTGCCCACAACAGCTGTACCACAGTTTAAACATTCAGTCTCTAATGGTTTGGGGAACATTAGGGTTTTTAAGGCTTCAACAGGTCTAGAGTAAATAGCGGTCAATAAAGAGTGGCTCTTCTTTGTATCCCTACGCTCTCAGTGCTCTGCACTAGAATAAAGCATGCTTAGAATATAATCATTGCAAAATTAATATCTGTGAAAGGCTCTTTTTTTAAAAAAAAAAAGAATCATAGAGAAACCTGTTTCGCTGAAAGCAGATTTTGCAAGAGTTCAGCTTGCAGGAGTCTGGTAATGGGCATGGGGAGGTTTGCACGTAACGTCTGTTTGGGACGTGCATGTTCTGGGCTTGTGTCGCTCCCCACGTGTGTGTCTAATGGCTGCTATGCGGGAGGAACAAATAAATTACAACTGTTCCTTTCTCTGTCCACTTCTCCCACCCCCCTGTTAATGCTGTACACAAGAAGCAGTTGTGATTTTTTTGCCTTCCTTATGGCTTTCCAGCATTGTATGGAGTCAAAAGCCCATGTGTGCTAATAGGTAACATTTAATGTAGTGTTTTAGACGCAAATGAGGTAGAAACTACGTTAGCAGCAATGGGCGATAGTCAGCATTACCCTTGTTCGTGATGGAACCCGATGCCCAGGACTAGCGCCGCCTTCATAATTTAAGCCAATTAATGCTGGTGGAGCTGTCGAACTGTATGGAGGTACCTGCTCATTTCTTTTGAGTTTTGTAGATGTGGGCGAGAAAACACAATCCATGTGGGGCTCCTTGTCGTGAAGGGGAGTCCCCAGACCCCTCCACCTCGGTCAGTGTCCGCAGGCGCCTCGGCCCGCGAGGGGTTAAACGGCTCAGTTGGCTGCTGCCCACTTGGACTTCATGTATAGCACTACATGCTACTGTGCAAAAATAGTTTGTAAGTCATTATACTCTCTGTAGGGAGTTGAGTAACCCCTTCCGATCCCTTTCTGTGTGTTTTCTATCAGCGTGGGGTGCACCTTGCTCCTGGATGGGGCTCAGGGCACAGGATGCTGGCACGTCCCGTGCCTCTCAATAAGGAGATGAGAGGGTGATGGAATAGGAGAGGGGGAGACTTTGTCGGAAAAACAATGAAAGTGGCAGCCTTACGAGGCAGTCTGCTGAAAAACAGGATTATAGCAAAGCCTGGCTACTGTGGTGCTTCTCATTAGTGGCACCGCAGGGTTGGCCGGGGCGTGGGGTTTGTGACAGTTGTCACCTTCTTGGCTGCAGCAAAGCGGCCGTTAATAGATGTTTCTGTTGTAAATGGCTTTATGTTGAAGCACCAGTAGGAGTCTGGCTGAGATATGTTTTATTTTCGGTTCCGTTTTCAAAGGGAGCTGGTTTTCGGAAGGGACAAGAAGTGGTAGTAAAAGTTCCAAAGTTACCCAGCTTAGCTAAGAGGTTACTCCTGCACAGTGAGCCTGAGCTTTAAAATAACGCTTGCTAATTTTATTTAAGGCCGTTTACTAGGGGTCCAGATCTTTACTTCCATTGGGAATTTCATAACATTTTCCTACCCATCGGTATCCTATTAAAACTTGGTTGTGTAATCTAAAAGCCTTTCTGCTTCTCTTAGCTAATTCAGAATGCCCTAGATGGCGATTTTGGAATAAATGCATTCAGGCTGCATGGTCTTGATTTTGTTTTCTTATAAATTCAAAACAAAATTTGAAATTAAGTCCTATTGTCAGTTTTCCTTTAAGTAATAGCTGCCTAATGACATGATTTAAGAATTTTTATCTGGTGCCACAATACTCTTGAGAAAGGCTGTGCCTATAATTGTAGTTAAAATGTCAGTGAAATCTCCAGCCTGTTACCATACACATTTAATACTTACATGTACATACATATATACATATATACATATATATATACATATATATAGTGTTAGAGAGGGTAGATCACTGGAATCAGTAAAAATACACGTGTGGGTCAGGTCGTGTTGGACGGGTCTTGTTCTTGCTGTGTGATCTCTCCATTGTAATAAAATTGCGATTGCAGGACTGAGTGGGTGTGATTTGAGGTCTCCTAGAGCCCTTAATAGAAGCAGAGAGGTTCAAAGTGGACAAAAAAATGAAGTGTTATTAGTAAAGGAAACCATATAGGGTACAAATGAAGAACAGTCTTTGGGTGAGCGGAAAAACACGTTTCTCAGGAAGGCAGAAGGTTCGTTTGATTTAGATAACTTTGCAATAAATAACATTTGTTCAGATTAAAATCCAAGCAGAGGCAGCTTGCTCCTGTGCTGTCCGCAGCGATACGCTGGATTTCAGGTTCCAGCGTGCGCACATCTGGTTTGTTAAGATAGCGGCAATGAAATCCAGGTGTGCGTTTATCCCTCAGATTCAGTGGCTGTCCACAATAATGGGAAAAATGCAACTGAAGGCCTAATAAAACAGGATTGCTGCTGGGTCCGGACAGCTGGTAGAAGCATCATATTTGAGTCATTCTCTCTTCTGTTTGTCTTTTGGATTTTAGCTCTTTGCTAATCTTCATACCTTTTTACACGTGCTTTATTGACTGTATTACCTATTGCGAATTCTGCTGCCAGGAGCGCAGGCGGGATCATCTGTGGAATGAATCTGTCGTATCAGCTCCTCTGGCAGGTTGATGACATTCGTGTTGTGACATAGATTTAGCTCCTGGTCTTTTTAGCTGTCCGCTGTCTAGGCTGGTGTATAACTTGAGCCTTGAGGGGTTTTTTGCTCTTGTTTTTTTGTTTTGTTTTGTTTTTCCCATCAGTTACTGCAGCTGAGTTCCTTTTCTTCAGTTCCAAAGGCTTCTGAATCTAATCTTAGCTCCCGATCTTCTTCTTTTGAAACAGCAATTTCCACTTAAAGGATGCTTTTATTCTAGCTTACATATATATGTTGTATTACCTGCCTTGTGGAACTGCTGCTGGGAATCTCATGTGCTTTTTATTTTCTGTTGACATTTTAAAGTGACGAGGGAACTGTCGCTTTGCCTTGCAGCACTTGAGGTAACACATTCGACATCTTGACTAAGACATTCAGCAAGCTGGATTGTTAATGTCTGAACTGCATTTG